>NW_026937548.1:0-7880 GCF_032062105.1 Saccostrea cuccullata
ATAGGGGAATCAAAGTTTTACATAGAAATATATAGGAAAAATCTTTGAAAATCTTCTTCTCAGGAACCACTGGGCCAAAAAAGCTGAAACATATGTGCCCATGGAAGGATCATGGGGTAGTGTAGATTTCAAAATGTCTAAATTATGATCAGTGGGATAGGGTGGGGATGCATTATGTATAACAAGGGGGAAATCTGGTAAAGAACAGAATGGTCAAAGCTTCTCAGGTGAGCGATGTGGCCCATGGGCCTCTTGTTTCAAAAGCTGATCATGATTGACAAGTTGACTTGTATAAAAACTTATTTCACCTTTTTAATCAATAGACATATACTGTATAAGTAGAATTTTTAGCAAGGATTTTAACACTGCTCTCTTCAGAATACCCAATATTGTCGACAATGCAGAAAATATTCATTAGATGCAAAATAATTGTCTTAATTGGACTAATGTGGAATAATTATTTTAAAAGGAGGCATCCCCGGTCATTATGGACATGGGTTCACTTTTCATGAAGGCGGGGTTTGCTGGGGATGACGCCCCCCGCGCAGAGTTTGAGACAACAGTTGGACGTCCTAGACATCAGGGGGTGATGGTTGGCATGGGACAGAAAGACTCGTACGTCGGAAAAGAGGTCACAGGTTAGATTTCTTGTAACTTATTGATAAATATTATTTCTTCCTTGTATCAGTACAAGTATTAAGAATTCAGTTATAACAATTATCATTTCAGACTATTTTTATCATTTTGAAAAGCTTTACTTACTTATAAGACTTAGTATAAATTCTTTAATTTAATTTTATTGTTCACTATTATTATTTTTCCTTGAAAATTTTGCAAAATTAAAAAAAAGTGTTACCATAAAGAATTAAAAAATAACCCATGGCAAATAAAAGGACATATCTTGTCTTATTGGTGATTTCACTACATTTTCCACAACATATCTAAAAAAGAAAGGTTCCTGTCTTGAGCATTGAATACTTTTTTTATAGGAGCAAAACCTGTTGTAGGAAGAGTATTGGAAAAGCTTCCTTTATCTTTCGAAGGTAAGCTAAATGAGTAGTAAGGAACCCATGTTACCAGCAATGGAATTAATACATATATTATGAAATCATATTAAAAAACCCTGGATACATAGGTCACTTTTAACTAGATCTCTAGTGACTGTCTTACACAAGCCCTAGTCTAAGTCTAAGCAGAAATCATATCTGAGCAGGTATTAATATTAATATGAGCAGTGGTCACAAATTTATATTTAGTTGTGTAAAAAAGTTTCTGTCCTTTCATCTGAATTTTTAAAAAAATTAAGAAATAGTGCTGTCATTTGATTAATATTCTTAAATGTATGAATCAAGTACTGTAAACCAACTTTTATACGCAATTTATTTACTTTATTTCGCAATGTACCGAAGTTAAACTAGTTCGCGATGATTAATTTTCACGATCAAGCCTTTTTTATCAGTTGTTAATAGACAAAGAGACTTTAAGGACTGGTTCGCAGCGAGAAATATTCACGATGAAGAGGCTGTCATGAACTTCGCGAAAAATTTCTTGCACGCGAATAAAAGTTGGTTTACAGTATAAACCATCAGCCTTATTTAAAGCTCGTAGATATACATCACTCCTCTAGGATAATTAATATGTGGCATATTTTCAGAAAGCATGAGTTTTAATTTATTTGATAAGTTTCATATTTTAGAAAAAAAATCAAAGACAGATTTGTATAGAAACTACACCTTGTTCTTCTGTGCTTGATGATAAAATCTTTAATATGATTCTTTCTACACTACTAAATGTAAACAGTGTACTAAATTTTTTTTAACATTTGTATCTTCTTATGTAGAACAAAAGTGTTAATCAAACTTGTCACATCTAGCAGCTTTTGGTCTAGTTGATACAATTTCTGAATCAACAAATGAAGAGCAAGACCCTATTTTAAAGACAGCATGTATTTTCCTTTTGTTTTAAATTCAAAGATGTACAATCATGTATACAAGTGCATGGGGAATTGGTGCTCCAAGGCAACTATCAGACATGAGTTTTTTTTGGATTGTAAGATGAACACAATTTTATTGATCATGAAAAATTTCAAAAAATGCTTCAATGGATAACAAGGTATACCTAGATATCACAAGATGATTTAATAAGTTTTTTTTCGTCACCTTCTCAGTTAAAGACAAATTTATGTATTATATATATAGTATTGCATGATATTCTGATTATTCTTATCTAGAATCTGAAGAAGAAGACCTAGACATGGCTTTTAATCTTTTTGATGATGATGATGATGATGATGAGTCATGTACGTATCACATAATATCACTGATACATTTTGAAAGTTTCAAAATTTTCTAAATTAGATTGGATAAAAATTTTTCAAAAGTTAAATTTCTTGTACTAGTTAACTTTTTTTTCTCTACAGTTGACGAATTACCAAAGAAAAAAGCATCACCAAAGGAAGTAAGTACTGGGTTTTAATTATGTTTTTTTTTTAAACAATTTATATATTGTAAAGAATACACATAAGGCTGTGTACTCTATTTATGACAGTGTTTTTGGCAGAATCAGGTGTGGCAAAATCAACTACATCGCTATATCCTGTATATATATATAATATGTACATTGTCCTCAATTGGATAGACACAAAATTACAGTTAAAATAAGCTTACTAAGTAGTACTTTATACATTTCAGCCTAACTGCCATTTAATGGAAGGTACATATGTACATGTATCAGCCGTAAATAGTTATAGTAAATTTTAAAAGTGTAAGAGATTATATAATATCCCTATTTGTTAAACACAAGGGTTGTACTATACAAAAATTGGAGTTAGAAAAAAATATTTGTACTGAGCAAGCACAGTGTTTGGAATTGACATTTTCATCATTTTGTCTATTAAATGATAATAGGTTCAAATGTCATATCCTTTAAGAAACAGCATTTAAAGGGTGTTAAATAATGCTCGACAATGAAAGAATTCAATTAATTTAAACCATAATAAATGTTAAAAATTTTATCTACTAATTTCCTAGCAATAGCCTATAGAAAGATACAAAAATATAAAAAGATATGCAGTTGATTTATAAACTAAAGTATTTATTTTAAGATAACTGACATTATAAACAATTATGCAAAAGAATGATAAGAGCAAGCTAATGTCAGATACATTTCAAGTTATGGTATCATCCTACTAGTTCATTTAGGCGTACTTTCAAGGACACATTTGCAAAAGATATAATTTTGCTCTCATTTAATCATGAATTTATAAAATTTAAGTTTGAGAAAAGAGGACCAGCAGTTCGTCCTCCCCATCGACAGAATCTTATGAAGATACCACGCCCACAACCCCCACCAAAGGTGCTTGAGATGAGACCACCCCCACCACCCCCTCCAACAACAACAATGGAATTCTCAGAATCAGATCAGGATGATTATGAAAGTTTGTAATACTGCTTTTTACCATGAGATATTTCTCAAAACTATAACGATCATTTAAGAATTCTTGAACTTTTTGAGCACTCTCATTGCACAACAAAATCTATGCTATAACTCATTTTAAAATTAATGTCTTTCTAAACAGAACCTGATGCTTTATCAGTTAAACCTGCCTATGCCAAAGTTCCAGTGGGGATGGCATTAGGAGTTAAGGGTATGTGTTATTTTGTGTTGTTTATTACGGTTACTTCACTTTTTAAAGTAAAAATTCAAGGCAGATTAGTAGAAGTACCCGGTACACAGACATTTAATTTTGAATTTCTTGATAATTTCTTGGAAGAAAAATAACATTCAATGTATTAGGACTTTCTTTGTCCCAAACACAATTTTAGGGGTAGATATGTTCCCCATAAAAATATTAGGAATTACTTTGATTACAAAGTAAAACACGATGTCTTTAAAACTTTGTTTCACCTTTTTTGTGTGGAATCCTGTTTAAAATCAAAATGTAGATTGATTTATTTTCATGATGGTAAAACTGTATAAAAAACATGAAAAATCAGTTTCGATTTATATACAGTAACCATGTTTTAGGTTTGTATGTTGTTTAAAATTCCTTGAGAATATTTTCAATCAAATTGAGACACCACCACTTGCCAGTGTAGAGCTGCAAATTTTGTCTTATACTCGGCACTCAGGGCCATTAAGCAGAGAGGGATCTTTTTTGTGCCAGCACGTACTGTGACACAGGACCTTGATTTATTGGGTCTCATCCGAAAGCTTCCTCACATCCCACAGTGGAATTCGAACTCTCGATGAAAAGATCAACTTCTTACCCTGCAACTCTAGAGCAGATGTTCTAATCCCTGCTTTTCAGTTTTCAAATAATATGGAGTAGATTGTTCTTACAAAGTTATCTCTTTAAAGCTCTTTTGTCTTTGTTATTTAAAAGTGAGAAGTCTGTAATCTTATGTAGCTCACAAGGTTAAAATTTTCTTTCTCGTTACCAAATGATTTTTTTGAAATTGAATATACTTAAAAGCATATAAACAATGTTAATCATACAATGTAAGTAAACTAGCAACCTTTTTTGTCTTTGCCTGAACAAATAGATCAATTTATATTTTTTTACTTTTACATTTTACTTTGTTTGGTTTGAGTTGAACTTTTAGCATCTCAAGTTTGACATTTTTTTACTGAAATCAGCTTTTGTATATTTATAGCCATATAACCAACAGTGTCTTGTTTAACGCGATTTTTACAAAAAAAAAAAAACAACTAAGGAAATAGGAACATTAGATCAAAAACAGCATGGAAATATGGTTTTTTTTTTGTTTTATTTAGACTATAACTATCTGAATCCTTGAAAAGGGATGAAGATGTATCTGGTTATGCTCGCAGTCTAGTTTGGATAGTTTACTAGGAAACAGACATTTTCATCGATCACATAAATTTTTTCATAAAATTTTCAAAATGAAAAATGGGCAACTTGAGAAAAAAATAGAGGTAGTCTTTTGTATGACAATAAAGGATAAGTTGATGAAATAAGATCTTAATTACAGTAAGTTCATAGTTTACTTGCTTAGTTTGAGAAAAATATTGATTGTTCTGATTCAAATCTAGAATCTGAAGAAGAGGAAGACCTTTTCTTTGGGTGTTTTGGTGATGAGGGGCGAATTATGTATCTATATAGTGCATACTCTGATAAGTTATTAAATTTTCTAAATAAGTAACGTTTAATTAAAATCTCCCAAAAACTGAATTTATTGATTCTCCCTAGGTGAATTGTCAAAGAAAGAACCATCACCTAAAAAAGTAAGTTTGTTTACCTTGTTATAATGAAACAAAGTATACTACAAGCATGATAAGGAAACAGATTTAGTGTGTGTTCTGATTAATTAATGTCTTTTGGGAATGCAGCTACTACTGTATTAATAACATCACTGGTTTGATTTTTTTTTTTTGCATATATATATATTCATGTGTACATATAAGCTATTTTCAAATTTACCCTTCCTAGTATAATAATTTTCACTAAATGTTACACACATTTTATATATTAAATTTCATATAATCTTTATATGAATGATTTCTAATTTATACACTGAAAAGTAATTTTTGAACATTTCTGCTGATAATTAGAACTTAACAATTAGCATAAGATATGAATGCATCATTAAGAACAGAAAAAGAAATCATCTGGAAGCTCTCATCTTAAGTTTGATAATAAAAGTCTTCTGCTTTGGATATAAGGTTCTTCAATTATAAAAAAGAATATGTAAAAAAAAAAAAAAAAAAGGTACATGTAACTTTTGAGAAAGCTTTTTTTGACAATACTAGTGAGTGGGTTTTTCTCTTGCACGTTTGGATTAAAGATGTAATATTATTCATTAATATTTTAATTTGAGATCATATAGTGTAATATGCATTTATTTTATTATATTGTATTAGTCAAAAGACGGGAATATTTTTCCCAAGGTACTTGAAACAGCTAGATGTGTTCTAATGCCAAAAACTAATGGCCAAGGGCAATAAAACACATCAATCTGTTCTCCGCACATGTTCATGTCAGAGGTAATAGTCCACCATCACCTGCCTCTGGTGTTTATGTCCCCCAATTTATTGCTATGTTAAGTTAAATCATTTGTTAATGCGACGAAGACTGTTCCCTGTAAGTTGACATTACGGGGATTTCAACAGCCTTGTTTAAAGTCAGAATTTCATAAAGTTTATGGTCGTTTTAATGACCTTGTAAGCAAATATGATTTTTAATATTTGATCGTCATTTGGCTACCGGTACATGTGTCATATTTCATACTTATTGTTCAGACTTTGTTTTTAAACTGAATTTGACTACGGAATTGATTGCTGTAACAGTTGTAAGATGTTAACAGCAACCTTCCCCAAAACAGCAGGGTCTTGTTCATCATGATGAATTGTTATTGAAATATTCTCATGTTTTATGGATCAAAGTTCATTTTAAGACATTACCCATTTTGGCTAGGAAGCATGGCCTCAATAAAAGTTTTTTTTATCAGAGATAATTTGTTTTGGAAATTAGATTACTAGTATAGCATTCTTGTCCCTGGACATTTTTATGCCCTCTTTCGAAGAAAAGATATCTAAATGGGTTTTCGCTTTGCTGCTGTCGGGCGGCGGTCCCAATGCGTAAAAAATTCCTAAAATTTTCTTCACAACCATTGCACATACTGAAATGAAGTTTGGTATACAGGTTGATCAGGTAAAAATCTAGGTCAAATTCTGTTTTGGGTACAATCACACTATTTTTAAGTTATGCCCCTTGCATTCTTGTTTTAGAAGAATTTCATATATTTGCAGTTTCCGTTCAATTTTAAAGTATCCAGGGGTTGCAAATTGAAATGAAATTTAGTTTGTATACAGATTTTTTCAGCTGAATATCTAAGTCAAGTTCTGTTTTGCTTGCTGTTTCTCAAAACAAGATTGCACCATTTTAGACAGAGTTATGCCCATTTTTGGACATTAAGGAAAAATCCAAAAATTTGGAATGTTGCAGGGGTCAATTAAAAATGTTTTACAATCATCTCTTGTTGTTATATCTTTGGTGACCCCATGTATGTGGTGTCACAATATGAAAAATCAAACTGAATGAAGCTCTTTTAATGCCCCATCTCTCATTAAATGCTTTTTATATGACTTTTAAAAAACGATAAAGTTTCCCTGCTCAAAGGCCGTCAAAAAGTGCTATTTTTGCATTTTATAGGCCTTTTTTGCAGTCCCTCACCCGCAATGGTGACGTCTCCGTATCAGTGAAATATTCTGGAGGGGGACATTAAACAGTATACAATCAATCAATCAATCTAAAATATTTATTTTTAAAAGATTATTCACATTTAAAACAATTATTAGGGATGTGCGATTTTATCGGTATACCGGTATATCGCGATTTTTTGTTGCACATACTGAAATGAAGTTTGGTATACAGGTGATACGGTAAAAATCTAGGTCAAATACCTGTCTTTAGGTACAATCACATATTTTAAAGTCCAGAAAAATTCATTTATTTGTTCAATCTTTCAAATTACAATTACAGAAAGTATATAAAAATTTTCAGCTGAAAATCTAAAAGTTCTGTTTTGGGTACGATTGCACCGTTTTAACATAATTGATTTTATATACAAAAAAATTTCAAGAAAGTAAAATTTTGCTTTTCTAGCATATTTTTATGAAAAATAATGACTTTTCATATAAAATCATTTTAAAAACTGCTTTTAAAAATATTTCATGATATTATCAGTGAAATATTGGGGGACAAAAACAGTATATATCAATCAATACTAAAATAATTTTTAAAAGATTATCACATTTAAAACAATTATGCATAAGACCAAGCTAAAGTAAGAGGCTTCCAAGTTACATGTATAGAATCTTCGTGCTATTTAATTGAAGTTCAGTTGAAGTGTAGTTTC
>NW_026937549.1:0-8001 GCF_032062105.1 Saccostrea cuccullata
CGACCCAAACGTCAGGCACGTAGTATGGGGGGGGGGGGGCTGCCCCCCCCATTTTTTCCGATAGCATTACCTTTACTATAGATTAATATAGAAAATGTATATTGAAAAGGTGGTTTGCCCCCCACTTGTTACCACAGTATATACATAGCAAGTAAATTTAGGAAAAAATTGGCAGTGAAAGGAAGTTTGCCTTGAAAAAATTTGGTCACTACCCCCCCCCCCCCCCCCCCCACACACACACACGAAATAGGATTTTCGAGTTTGAGTAATTTTCCTTCTTTTTGGGGGGGGGGGGGCTAGTCAACTTTTTTTAGGCAAGTAAAAAAATTTTCTAAGGTTGCCCCCCCCCCCCCACTTTCAAAAACGATGCTACGTGCCTGAACGTAATCATTTTTTTTTTTACATGATTAAAAAAATTAATAAACGAACCAATTGCACACATAATCATCTCCAATTCATCTTCTTCGATGACACCATTCTCAATATTTTGTACCATCTCTGCAACAATGGTGTTTTTTTTTCTTTTAGGGACAATTCTTGCCTGTGAGAAAATTGCATGGTCGTAGTCTTTTTTCAAACAAAACAAATCGTTTAAGGAAAACAGCAAAGGAGGGCGTATCTTTTAATTTCTGGATGTTTATGTATATAATTTGTTTTTTAATTCACATGAATTCGTTTTCATGTAACATTTTACTATATATGCATGGATGAAAATCATTTGAAAATAACAATACCCCCCCCCCCCCCTCTCCTTTTATCCCTTTTCATTCCTGTGTGAGTGATACAATATGGAAAATTAATTTATAATTTACCTCAGCATGCTTAATACATCTTTCACAGATGTAGGTTCCTTTGGGGCTAAGTTCCCCCTCTTGCTTTAATTTTTCAATAAGCTCACTTCTCACTTTTTTCCCCTGAACTCTAAAAAGTGTCCCTTGTTCAGAGTCCTTGCAAATTGTTGCATGGGTTTTAATGCTACATTTCTTGGGAAATGGCATATCTAAAAAAATTATACAACAATAGAGAATATTTGTAAAAATTCTCCAATTAAAATCTCTCTATATATACATTACTGTAATGGCCAAGAAAAAAAAATCTATGTATATTGTACTCTAATGATGTGCCGTACAAACGTTTAGCTGCTGTAATTAATTATAACGGGACTTTTCATTGGTTCTGAATGATCATGATCAATAAGAAGCTTTGATTTGTAAAGTATGAAAGCTGTAGAAAGAGCTCACAGGAAAATTTTTCAACATTTAAGAGGTATATTTAAATTATGTAGCATTAAGTTGTCAAAATAACAGTACTACTTACTTCTACGTACTTTTCTCTCCCTCCGCTACCGAAATTGCCGCATGAAATGTTGGGCGAATCGCCTTATATAGTCCAAGGGTGAGTTGGAGATCATCTCCTGATGCTCGTGCAAATGCGCCTTTCTCTTAATTTAATGCAATATTGGCGCGAAGAAAAAAGACCACCATTTGGTCAGTTATGTATGTATACCATTTAGGCTATAGACCACCAAATGGGAGTGGATCAACCAAATGGGGGTGTGTGCCCAACCTGATCATAATTCACTCATTAAAATATTTAGAACTCAATTGAAATATATCTTGAGTTTATTTGAAAAGCATTCATAGTTATACACGCTTACTAGGGAACTACCTATCAGCAATATTCATTCGTTTTAAATATTTGAAACAAGCCTATTTTATCAGTTTATAGTTCTGTCATGAACACCCACCTGTAAATAATACTTTGTTATTTGTTACTCCCCGATGATTAGTTCATGCTGAACTGCTCTCTTATTCTGATTACATTTTTGTTTATTTCATCATTACTGTACAACATGCCGAAATCCGAAGGAGACGCAAGTGTAACAGATGCGTCACCTGAGACAGAAGCTGATAAAGGAGCTACAGCTAGTGAAGTATCAGAGAAAGAGTGGAAAAGTCTGTATGCCACGTTAGAGAAAATGAAGATAAAACCAGACAGCTTCACATCATGGTTAGCTTCACAGGATATCAGCCACAGGTTAAGAAAGCACTGAAATTTCCTACCACACAAACAACCACACAAGCATCAACAATGCCACCACCATTACCTACCGGCTCTTACTATAAAGCACCCTTGAGGATCTCAGTGTTTTCTGGTGATGAAAAGGACTCACATGAACTGTGGAAGAATGATGTTGTTTGTCTTATGAAAGAGTCTCATTCTGAGAAGTCCATTCTTCAAGCCATTAGACGTTCCGTCAAAGGGGAAGCAGCCAAAGTCATCATGAGATTAGTTGTAGGTGTAAGTGTGCAAGAAATCCTGTGTAATTTGGACAGTATTTATGGAAACGTGTTGGAGAAAGAGGATATTTTGGCTGAATTCTACAGCGCAAAACAGAAGGATAATGACACCTGTTCTGCATGGAGTTGCCGTCTTGAGGATATTTTATGCTAGGCGATGAAAATGGGTAAAGTTCAGAATAGTGCAGCATATGAGTTGCTTCGCACTATGTTTTATAAAGGACTCAGACACGACTTGAAAGATATTTGCGGACACCTGTACCATGCCATCAACGACTTTGACAAGCTACGGGTGGAAATCAGGAAAATTGAGACTGAACATCGAGCCCAAGTAAAAGGAAAGTCAAAGCCAGCAATTGTAAAAGCAGGAGTAACTCAGCCTGAGACAACGAGCACTTTCGATAGTAAATTTGAAGCCCTGCAGGCTCAAATTAATCAGCTGAGAACGACACAAGAATCCTACTACAATTCACCCTCTTATGGATCTGGTAACTTCAGAAGAAAACAACCCTATCAGAGATGAAGAAGACAATTCTCAGGTCATGGTAGAGTTTATACTCCAGAATGCCTGAACCAAGAGTCACTTATATTGATCAGGGACAACAGATGGATCCGGGCCACAATTAAAGGGTGAAGGTCAAATGGCTAAAACGTAGCACATGTAGGAAATTCATATGCCTCCCTTTCAATGATAAAAATAAAAATAGCTCACATGTTTTAGATACTTTTGGGGTATAGAATAAAAGTAGAGTGTCTAAAGTTTACAATGATATGCAGCAAGGTGCATTTCAAGGAAAAATTATGCCTAGAAATATGAATTGAAAAGAGCATTCATTTGGTTTGTTTACACTTTTTTTGCCAAGTGAGAGCTATCCCGAGGTCATGACGTCAGAAGTTTATAATAATCAGGGAATTCCACATTCAACACCCCTATTTCTGGATGTGAATATTTATCTGACATATTGCTCTATCATGTGATCAAAGATATTTTGGAAATGAAGATTTTTAAAAAAGTTACAAAGAAAATAAAACACATGTTTTTACTATATAAGTCTATATGTAAGCTAATTGTGGTCCGGGTCCTTATGATGGGGTGCTTGAGGGTTTCCCCTGAATTTATTTTTAAAGATATGACTATGAAATTTTGACAGGAGGTGGGTTATGCATTTTGAAATAGTTTCATAAAATTTTTTGAAAAATATTTAAACATTTTAAAATAAATTTTTATAAAAATTAAAATTTTTTGAGTGATTGAAAAAATATTTAAATTATGCATCCCAGAATGCAATATTTCAGGGGAATTGATATGTCGGTGAAAGAGTTCACATTAGTGCATCCATTGACCACGAAGATAGTTCCTTTTTTAAAAATAGAAAAACTGTTTTGTAATGTGTATTTGCATGTGTATTCTTAATAAGGGGTCCCTTTGAAGTCATAGATGAAAGACGAGGTGTTTATTGGAAATGACAGACAAGCTATCCATTGATTTCCCCCACCCAAAATAAGGCGCAATAAGAAGGTGGTGATTGGGCCAATATTTACAATAACATGTGCATGGATTTATTTGCAGGAAACCGCACGTGGAAATGGGATTCAGGCTTTGCCCGACTCATAATTGCACATGCAGGCAGAGGTTGTGTATTGGAGTTTATAATTTCAGGTAAGTGGAAATTATGTTGTGTAAAAATATGTACTTTTCACTAAAATAGAAATGGGGGTTGATGGGTTTAATTGTCATTTCAAGGAAGATGGGGGGGGGGGGGTATAGTTTGTAGTTTTTGACAAAAATATTGATCAGTAAGTAAGTATGTATGTATGTATGTATGTATGGATGGATGTATGTATGGGTGTACATGTATGTGTATGATGTGTCTTATGTATTTATGTGGAAGTTTTAGGGTTGTGGCCTGGTGTTAATTTTTACACGTTTCTTATACGACTTTGTATAGTAGGTATCTTTTCGAATAATTTGTTTGGCCCTGAGAAGGGCCGTTTTGTCTCTGTCTTGGCAACTCATGTCTGGTAGTAGGTGTGATCCTCTGGATTGTCTCCCTTGGACTGTAGGTAGGTGGGTTTGGGATCAAGTTGCCCTTTGTTGTAGGTGCATCCGGCTTTGGTCTTTCCTTTTCTAGCCGCCGCATGTTGTTTTATTAGCGTAGCTTTTCTCTGCATTTCTCGCCTTTTAACTGCTTTTCTCTTTCTGTATTCTCTGCGATAGGCATATTCCTGGTCAATGCTTTTTAGGTACTGATGTGTGTGGCCGGACAGTGGCAATGTAATCTTTGCTGCTTTCATCGATGTTGCTAGTCCCGGACTGTTGTTTTGTCGTAAAATCTCAGCTGAGAGGATTCCTTCAGCATTTCTTGAATAGTTGGTGTGCTTAGGTAAAACTTCGCTGACTGCTCTGTTAAGACCCTCACATTTCTGAGTTGACGTGTTGAGTTTCATTTCCTTAATGGCACTTTGGCTAAGTCGCATCTCAAGAATGACTTTTAACAAGTGCTTGTCATTTTCATTCAGGTGCAGGGATGTCAGTTTGTTCGGGGCGAGGATATAAGACTGATTCCACCAGTTGTGTCTGTCTCCACCTTCACACACCACTGAATTCCTTCGACATTTTGAACAGTCTCCTGAGTAGCAGAGGATGGTACTTTCTACGACAAGAGGAAGTTTACTACAGATGATGTTGATGTCTCCAGTGTAGGTATCCATGAGTTTCTTATAGACTAAGCTGCACCGGGCCTTTACATCTTGTGCAAAAACTTTTCTCATGTCGTCTAACCTCCTTCTTGTTTTGCAGGGGAACATCTCGGGGCTGAAGTGGGCACTGCGACACTGCCGGAACTGGGCTCTGCTGACATGGGTTGGGTCGGCCAGTCGAGTGACTTCCCAGTCTGGATGAAAAATTCGCATGGCATCTTGGAATCCCTGGGCTGACCGGGCATCACCGTCTGTTGTGGCGTGCTTCACCTTGAACCCGTCCGCTGCCAGATCTTCGCCTATGGATTTAGCCATCTCGTACTCTGAAAGAGGTGAGAACATTTCAATATTAGCTGTGCAGTCTTCATGACCCCCCGGACAATGAACATCATAACCATTACCTCGAAGCCAGGTTCCAGTCCAGCAAAGTTTGTTCTGCATTGCCGCGCCAATAATATACTGTTTGTCGGTGTTGGTCTCGTATGCAATGGCGTAAGCTTGTGATGCATTGTAGCCTGGCTTTTTGCTGCTACCGAAGGTTATGGAGTTGTAGCGTCCATCTATGGCAATGTCCAGTTCCTCTGGATGTTCTTGACCTTTGACCTGGTTGATGGCCTTAACCAGTTGTCTCTTCTCACCCATGTCTTTTTTATTCAAGGCTAGAGTGGCTGTGTTGACCTGGTTGCTGGCCCTTTGCATGGAACTGCGGTTAGGAGGTGGAATGTCCAAGGCAGCTACCATTTCCCGACTGCGTCAATTCCCCATGGAGGTGTTCTGCAGGGCTAATTGAAAGTTCCAGTTGATACTGGCAGGATTAGGGCCTGGTTTGTTAAAGGTATGAATTTCAGTGTATAATTTATAGTAATTTGTCTGAAAATTACATACCGTACACAGTAGTCTCTTCTGCCATCCAAACCCCCATTTCCTCTGTCCTGAGTATTCCCACACTGGAAAATTACAGTGCTTGGCCTGGTCAAAGTGGCATTTGGCTGCATCATTAAACATTTCCAAGACCAATGTTATGTCAACAATGCGGTTTCCCTCAAATTCATAAGACGTCTCTTCATTTTTTAGCTCCTGGCATGGCTCAGGTCTGGGACGAAGGATCGGTGTCCTTGAGATGTTTCCCTGGCCTTCAGCAAGGGGATGTGCTGTCTCGGTCTCTGGGGATCCCTGGATGTTTGACGCTGAACTTGAAGCTCCTGCGGCATTTGACGTAGCCTGATGAGCCTTAATATAATGAGTGTTCCCTTTTTTAAATCCAAAATTAAGATTTTTTCTTCTTTTACGGTCACCTTTCATTGTTTTCATGTGTAGTGAAGAGTGGATTTGAAAGCAAGATTGAATTATGACAATGTTTATTTGGACACTTTTTTAGTGGTATTTACTGCAATATATTCCTTTGACAATCACCTGTCAAAACAGACTCCCATAGGGTATTAAGATTACCTATACAAAGACTCTTAGCCAATCAGCTGCACATGGCCCCTCTTCACAGTCAGGAAAAAGGATATGGGGGTGGGCTTAAAAATCTGTTTATTTTGAATGTTATGTACACTTTTATCAGTAATGTGATACATCATTTGATTTATGAATAAATGTACTTTAAATGTTTACCCCTATTGTCACTCTCAGATTTTCATGATAGATTTTATATTTCTTAATTTAAGAAAATTTTATGAAAATGCAGGGTACAGATCATCAAATTACCTAGAAATCTAAAAATCTTGTATTTTACATATTTAAGAGTGTGTGTGTGTTTAAGAGGTATCAACAACTTACTTGTAATAATTAGTTCCTTTTAGTGCCTAACAGTTTTTACATATTTCAATTTTAAAATTTCATACTTGCCATTTTTTGCCATTTTCTTTCCTGTATTGCCTTAGTATACACAATATGTAATTTTACATGTAGATATCAACCAATTTCAATCAAACTTGGTATATTAGTTAAGTAGTATCTAAGGATTTCAAATATGGCCTTAAAATTTTTTAATGAATTTTATGCCCCCATATAGGATCCGGGCCACAATTAAAGGGTGAAGGTCAAATGGCTAAAACGTAGCACATGTAGGAAATTCATATGCCTCCCTTTCAATGATAAAAATAAAAATAGCTCACATGTTTTAGATACTTTTGGGGTATAGAATAAAAGTAGAGTGTCTAAAGTTTACAATGATATGCAGCAAGGTGCATTTCAAGGAAAAATTATGCCTAGAAATATGAATTGAAAAGAGCATTCATTTGGTTTGTTTACACTTTTTTTGCCAAGCGAGAGCTATCCCGAGGTCATGACGTCAGAAGTTTATTAATAACCAGGGAATTCCACATTCAACACCCCTATTTCTGGATGTGAATATTTATCTGACATATTGCTCTATCATGTGATCAAAGATATTTTGGAAATGAAGATTTTTAAAAAAGTTACAAAGAAAATAAAACACATGTTTTTACTATATAAGTCTATATGTAAGCTAATTGTGGTCCGGGTCCAGATGCCTCGATGGAGCGGTAGTGTTGTATGTTATAAATGTGGTCAGGAGGGCCACATCGCAGTTGGTTGTCGAGTAAGGGTAGACCACAGGAGGAATTTAAACTACAGATGGCCGAATCCTGGGGACAAGGGTCTGGCCGACAAAACCGTGGTCCCATCAGCTCACAAATAATAGGGACAGCCAATGAAGTACAAGTGGCTATAAATGGAATATCATGTTTGGCATTACTCGATACTGGAGCAACTGTTTCTACAATATCCCAGTCATTTTATACCACACATCTGCAGGGAACAACAGAGCTGCATCCATTAGATGAGCAGCTAGATATTGAGTGTGCAGATGGGCAGTTGATGCCTTACATAGGATTTGTTGTAGTAGACTTAGCCACTTATGGACTTTCATCTCCTGATGTATTGAAGCAGTGCTTATTTTTGGTTGTTCCTTATAGCAAGTACAATTCAAGAGTACCAGTACTTTTAGGTACTAATTTATAAGATAATCTGATGC
>NW_026937550.1:0-79937 GCF_032062105.1 Saccostrea cuccullata
TTCAAGACAATAATAAAATATTATAAAATGAAAGTTTAGTTTGAAGTTCTACGTTATGAATATACTTGCTTACTTTTTTCATTTACTTAAACATTCATATGTGTATTTTTTGTAAATGTAAGCAGAAATTTACGATCATAACTCTATATCCTAATCTATATTCAAATTTTTCAGACTGACAAGACCAATGTCTTCTTTGAGAATTTGGAATCTCCTTTTCTTGATACTCCTGGTCTTGCAGACACTTCCGGTCAAGAACGCGCAGAACCAGGCTTCAAGAGCTCTAATAGCTGCTGCTGGACTATCTCTGATCACGTCTAATTACGGTAAACGACAAACTTGATGATGTTCTAATTTTGCAAAATTAAAAAAACAATCAAGTTTAAGAGCAGGGAAAAAAACTTTTAAACTATCATCTTCAAATTTAATGATATTTTAAAGTACACATGTTCATAAAGAGACTCGCGTAATAATCGAGCGATTAGAGTCATTTTGAGAAGTTGCAATCAAAAAATTGGAAGAAGAAAAAAAATTCTAAAACCAATATTTCTCCTGTAAAGTTGATGTAAACCCTAAGGTGGGTGTGATAAGGTGAAAAAAAGGAACTGAGAGAGAAAAATACAAAATGGTTTTTTCTTTTTGAATATTGTTAATCAAAATCTTTTTTCTAACTTTTTGATTTCAAGTGTGTGTGTGTGTGTGTGGGAGGGTGTGTGTGGTCTGGGCGGCGAGGAGGAAAGTAAGAGTTATAGAAGCTTCCAATTCTTTTTACCAAGAAATTTTAATACACCACCCAAAATGAGTTGTTTCTGCTTCAACACAAATGTGAAAAGGAGCTGGGAAGCACGCCTTTCATTGAACATTTTCAATTATAAATCGACATATTAAAGAAAAAGATCAAGGTCTACCCTTCTCATTTTTCTTGATGCTATAGATAATGCCGGATGTCTAATCTAAATAGAGACGTTACATAGAAAATTATGTTTTATTGAAAGAATGGTCACAAGTTAATGATATTATCTTCCTTATACAAACAGCTGGAGTCACGGAATGGAGTGTTCCACAGTTGGTATCGATTGCACTCGTCACCGCCATCTTACTCCGGCGGAAGTCCTTTTACTGTGACGACTACCCGACCTTCACCTACGACACAACTTATGATATCTGCTATAGGACGTACGTGGAACCGGAAGTTAACGTTCTGGGCGCTGACGCTGTGTGTAAGGCTCACGGGGCACAGCTGATACGCATCAACAGCCCTGCCATATACGACTTTGTCGTAAAACAGATAAGTACGCTATCTTTTGATAAGCTGATTAATGGTTGATATTTTTTATATTCATAAAAAATTTACCTTATAGTAAAAAATAAAATCAAATTATCACAGCCACAAATGCTAATGCCATCTCTGAAATAATGTTAGCTTACCCTCCCGACTCGGGGTAGAATTATTTGGTCGGTAAGTAGGTGGAAAAATTATTTTTCGGAAAATTTCAAAACATTTACTGTCTGGGTAGAAGAATAAAGGAAAAAACTGTGTCTAGGAATGTAAGCAAAAAGTTTTGAGTTGAGCAATTCTTGTTGGTCCGTTTGGGTAACTAAACAATCCTTTAAAGATGACCAAAAGAATGTAATTAAAAAAATACTTTTTAAATTGGTGTATAAATTTATCTTAATTGAAGGTAATACCAAGAGACATCTGCAAGTAACATAAAATTGTGACTTTAATCATTATCCAATGACTTTAAAAAATAATTTTCTCCTCTCATTTCAAGGAATACATTCATTTTAGAAGGATATGATATAAAACGAACAAGTAACAGTACAGTGACAATATCATTATACCAGAAGTCCAGATAATAAAAAAAACTTTGAGTCAAGTTCATCATTTATTTTTAACTTAATAATAATACAGTCCTGTTGGTCTTTAGGAATTGTACATCAATAAAGGGAAGTTTTATAGTTTCCCTTCTAAAGAGTAAGTATCAATTTAACACTTGCGAGCTTTATGATTTTTTTTTACAGTTAAGAAGGAATCTTTCACCAAAACTCGGTAACTGTTACTTTGCTATAAGTTAATTTGGCAGAGAAAATCTGGGAAAGAGTATTCTAATATACTTACATTCATTTACAAGTACCTAGTCTAGTACAATTTTTAAACTTGGACTTTCTGTAAGGCCTGGCATTCTTAGCGCTACATAATTAGCGGCTGTCAAATGGCGAATAGATTCTCATTGTTTAAGAAATAAACAACATAAGGAACCTTTAATTGTTAAGCCTTGCATCTTTGCCTTACGAGACACTGTTATTGTATATTTGCTACACTCGTTGTCATTCGCTCAAATTTCTATCCCATGTCTACTTCAACAGTCAAAGTAAATTTAAGACGCTAACTATGTAACGTTGAGGATGCCACGCCTTATTGAAAGTCCAAGATTAACTGAGAGTTGTACGATTAAGAATTGACATTAGTGAAAAAAAAACCTACATGCACACCAAATAAAGTCAACGTATTCTCAAAACTGTATTAACACAATCATGACAAAATGAAAACACTGTTATAACTTTTAAGAAGGCTGGAGGGAAGTTAAGATTGTATTTAACCAAAAATTTATTAAAGAATATTTTTCAAATGACTTTGAAACAACCATTTCAGAAGAGAAGAGCATCTTCAGCACGTATTTCCAGGGAAAGAGAGCCAGTTCCTCGGCCCCTTTCTTGTACGATGATGGTAGCCCCGTTACGTATTTCAACTGGGATACTGGGGAGCCGGGATCTGACCTATACCTCAGGACGGACACCACCACCAATCTGATGGAAACCTCCAGTGGGAACGGGGATCAATCCTTCATATGCGCCGTTTACCCTTAGCTATGATGATGTAGTAAATACGATTCATTTTAGAGTTTAATAAAGCAATCTATTTCATACGAGCCGTATACCCTTGGCTATGATGATGTAACAAATACGATTCATTATAGAGTTTTATAAAGCAATCTATTTCATATGCGCCGTATACCCCTAGCTATGATGATGTAGCAAATACAATTCACTATAGAGTTGAATAAAGCAATCTATTTCATATGTGCAGTATACCCTTAGCTATGATGATGTAACAAATACGATTCATTATAGAGTTTAATAAAGCAATTTATTTCATATGCGCCGTATACCCCTAGCTATGATGATGTAGCAAATACGATTCATTTTTCCACCGTTTCCTGCCTGTATGACAGTACATGTATGTCTGTTCGTACACCAGAATCAATTTTTGACCGTGTATTATAAGGTTTTTGATATATTATTGCATGGCAAATAACAATTGTAAAATACCAAAGTGCATGCGCTAAAGACATTGAACTTGCAATTGACTTTTGACATACTGTTTGTCTTAATATCAATTACTAGGTAGGGATTAGACACTTTCCTCATATAAATCTACACCAAGTTAAATAACATTCTGCTGAGATTTTAAATGTGACCTTTGCTAAACCTTACAAACCTTAGCTAAAGATCATTTATCGATTGAAACCTCTTTGAACCAAGAAAGGTAGGTAAGAAACCTTTTGCTTTCATTTCATAAGTTATTAGCGTAACAATCCCCTTGGCCACTTGATCTCTGCATTTGACCTATTTCAGTACTTGATTGTGCAAGGTTAACTTCAGAATTTGAATCTTTTAAAATAAATTAAATTATACAAGTCCATTTTTCTCGCATTTTAAAATAAGGACAATTACAACAAATGCTCTCTGGCTGTAATTTAATTTTAAAATACGAAGTTTAGATTTAAGGTAAATTAGCTAGATATCAAACGTCTGACAGTGGTGATCTTTTTCTTGTCAATACAACCTTCAGTCAGTTCCTTCATTCATGTGATAGTTGAGAAATACAGTATTATATAAAGATACACAATTTACGACATACACAAATATTAAATGACATTACTTTGTAACCAAGATAATTACAGGATGTTGCACATTCTCCAATCCATAGCAATTCCTGTGCGTAGTTAAATAATCTTATATTTTTCTCCGATTCAAAAGAATGTCTAAAGCTAGATTTTTTCTGAAATCTGTGTCATTGACCACATCCCGTGATAAGAGTCAGGTCAACTTGTGTCATGGTTACCACGGCAAAATACCGATATCCTTTGAAAAATGGCATATAAAATATGTTCATAGTCCATTAGTCAACAATTGAAGCAGTTTAATTGTGGAACAATTTTAAATATTGATTACATTTAAAAGTAAATAGCAAAAATCGTTTGTCTTGAATCAAATATGTGGCGCAGGAGAATGTTCTGCTTAACGTTATAAATACAAATTGTTTATAAATATAGAAGAGAATAAAATAGGAACTTAAGGATTTCAATCTCTAATGGAACCAAATTCTCTACCCTTAAATGTCCGTCAACTAAACGATACTCTGATATTATATTAAAGCATTTTATAGTGGAAAAGGATTGCCCACGAGAAATTTTCAAAAAGTTCATTAATTAAGCAGTAGTTCATTAACAAAGATTGCATTGAAGTCTATGGGGAAAAGCTTTTTTTCAAAATAAAAATTCAAATGATTTGAATATCAATAAATCCTGTGGTGGAAAGATGCATTGAAATATTACAAAAAGGAATGGTAATTGAAAACAATTTTTTTTACCAGCTAAATTTTTTTTAATTGATTTTTTTTATCAATTAAAAAAGGGGAGATAACTCTTACCAAATTTCAAGGTCATGAATTAGGACACATCCAACTAAACATACTTATAGTAATAAATGGGAAGTATGTCTAAATAAACTGAACATTCAATGCTAACATATCTGTTATGTTTTCAATTTCATAGAATTTCTTCCTATTAGGGATTGAAGACCTTAAAAAAACTATTGAATTAGGAACATTTATTTTCCCACCTCCCCCGAAATTTTGGTGAATTGTTTGAAAAAAACTGGGTACGGTATGTATAACGAGGCGGCCCTGTAAAATCGGCAAAAATTAAACGCACGATAACATATTTTGAACTGTGTCAATTTATTGTTAAGGTTCCCCTTTGTGAAAAATTGGTATCAATTTTCCTTAACTCATGTGACCTTATGTGTATATAACGTTCAAAACCGGTATAATATTCTGGAATTCACCTATTTTGGACGTTTTCCTCCTCTCAAGTCTAAATTTCGATGTGGCTGCATCCGAGTAAATGTGCGAAACTTCGCAGAAAGAACAAGTATACCTTGGTTTCTAATATGCAAGAGAAAAAATGACTGTACAAAAGTGCGGCCACGTCCGTTTTTAAGAAAAATTGCAGTTGAAAATATTTCGTTAGGATAGATATGACTTTTCCTCCCTAATAAAATCGATACTTTGAAAGAAATTAATTGTTTAAGTTTGAATCTAAAGGTGTTTTGTCTAATCTATACTTTTACAGAAATTTACTGTTTAAATCTGAATGTTATAACAACCACATAAACTTTTCTCCGTAAAAGGACTTTATTCGGTAATAACCAATATTTGCCCCCCAAATCTAACTTTGATGGAGATATATCTAATTAAGTTGTTAAACAGGGGAGTATATGCTGACTTCGAAGCACTGAATATTTTCATAAATAATGACGCCATATGTACGTAATGACGCCACAAACATGACGTAAAGGAGTATATATGATAAGAGCCAAATTTGGCCCCCTAAAAATCAACAGTTTAGAATGACACTCAGATATGTTTAATTGAAATTTATTTTGTAGAAGAGATTATATTAGAAATATTTCCAATATATTTTTCACATTTATATGCACTCATTAGCTGTAAATGACATGAGAAATACAGTCAAAACTGCCATAGCGACCCACTGTATTAAGCGACTCACTGTCACATGTGACCGTAAAAATTCCCCCCAACGCTTTTTCCTATATATTCTACCTTTATTAAACGACCACCTGTCTAACGCGACCAACGACCGTGATTTTTTTGACCATTTTATGAAATTTCAAGCAATTCTACCTTGTTTAACGACTACATAATTTGCGATTCCTACTTTCAATTTTGGTCGAGCATGTTACGTTTTTGGTTCAAACAACTACAGACACGCTTTTATTTCATTTAAGAATTATATAATGCGCGTTTTGTGAATAAAACAACATTAACAAATAAATATTTTTACTTATGCTTTGATATTTATTGAATAAACATTAAAATCTAAAACACTAAAATAGTAAAATAGTAAAATTAAAATATTCATTATAAGGGGCCAATTGAGACACTAACTATATATACTCTTTCAGTTTTTTATGAATTTTACAGAAAAAAATGTACACATTTCGTCGATATTTTGAGTAAAAGTCACCGAGAGCATGTGTGTTCAGGATCAATATGTTGACGTAATGTGTAGAATTATAATATCAATGAAATATGTCAATATTGTTCCCGAACAAACTTGCGCTCTATAAATTTTAAAGCTAAAATTGTTGAAATTTTGTTCATTTTGTCCTCTTTCTGAAAAAGGATATAAAATCGGACTAGTTTGTGACGTCATAAAAACAAAAATTGTGAATACACTGCTTTGACACTATAATATTTTCTGTTAATTTATATTTCTCATACAATTTATTGAATTCAGCACATTTCAGGAAATTTTTAAAATTTGACTTTTGTTGGGGCAAATATATGCAATATATTGCATATAGTTCTTTATCAAGGGACATTACATGTAAACTAATGACGTCATAATGAGCCATCATATATATGGAACATCAAAATTCATCAGTCTTCCATCATAATAAAAAAAATATTATGAAAAATTTTCAATTAATATATTCCGATGAAAAACAGTAATAACGACATAAGTTGGCATGGTTCAGAGGATTAATTAACATTTATACATGTACCTCTAATTAAAAGGAGCGTCTCCTTCATAATGGAGGTGATATTGACTTTACTGTTCACGAAAAAAAATTACGTTCTTTTGAAAATTATTATACAGCTTTCTTGAGTATGATTTAGGTTATACATTTATCATGCTGATCAGAATGTTGACAGCAGTGTTTTCAAGACAGGTTTAAATTACAACCATGCAATTCAAAGGCGGATCCAGGGCTGGTGCGCCGGGCGTCCCTCTACCCCTATTTGATTTTTTAAAATGTTTGTATTTTGCCTTGTTATACATACCATACCATGTTCTTTTAAATATATAATTTTTAATATTGCTGATGATCATAAACAATGAGATTCCGTGTAATTTTTAGAAGATCGCTCTTTTCCATGAGAAAATATTATGGGGGTCTTTTTTCCTTTGATTGGAAACGAAGAAAAATAAATCTCCTCATTATACATTATAATTGAGACATTTGATTGGAACTTTTTAAATTTGGGGCGTATGTTTGCTTCTTCTTTTCCTGATGATGACAAAAACACCTGCATTACAGACGCCACCTAGATTTGTAAAAATTACGACTACAGTGAGAAATTCCTCAGGAACCACCGCAAAATTTTGCCACACATTGACGATGGCAAGGGCCCACCACTGCACGAAGAAGACCGCCACAAAAAGACTCATCATTTTGGCAGCATTGAAAGATGCATCCAGAGTTTGGGTTTCTCTTCCAAGCATAGTTTTTAGATGCCTAGATGTGGTGAAGATTTTCCACCATGTTGAGATGTACAACATAACGTTTACCACTAGTACAATCGTCATCGGAATGGTTGTAAAAAATATGCTGGCAAATGCTCCTTTTACGCCGTCAAAGTAACAACTGTGGACACAAAAATAGAATAGATTAAAGAGAACTTAACCTAATGTACACGTATCTTATGTTTTTAATTCAAATTTCAAATAAAAATAATAAAATAAACTGAAATATACAAAAGAACCTTACTAAGATCCAGATGGTCCGTAAAATCCCAAGTCAACTGCAGACATTGATAACACAAAAGGTACACCGAACGTATAAATCAAAAGTTTCCAGTCATACATGCCGAGTTTGAATTGTTTTTGCAGATAAATTAGACTAAAAGCATTAACAGCTGCTACATTTGTCATCAGAATTTGAGCCGAAACAAATTCGCCGATAAAGAACGCATAAAATTCACACAGTGCTAGAGGATATACGTGTTCCTTCGTGATGAGCATCTGTAGATGATCCATGCTGTGTGTTACATTGAAAAGGGCATCACACAACGACAAATACACGACGAATCGCTCACTTCTCGTCCAGGAGAAGAAGGACCGGCTCTGACTTCTGAAAGACACGATGATAACGGCTGTTGCTGATATCAGACTGAGGAAAATGCAGCATAAGGCAGGTATATGGATGAAAAGAAACCAATTCGAAGCAAGTCCTACGACCTCCAAATCGTAACCATCGCTAAGTTCTTTTTTCACTATAGGTGTAACAAATTCAGTAGATTTTGTTTCGGAGAAGCTTACAGTAGCGTTCAGTTTCATTGCAATTAATATTCTTTTATCAATAATAAAAGTCGATGTTTAATTTGATAGAAGTGCTCATCCACTTTTAATATGTTGGATTTTTTTGTTTGTAACCATAAATCTGAAAATGATCGGAAAAAAAATCAATCGTAAAAATTGATAAAGGTGAACATCTTTGAATAATGTTTTTTGAAATAAATTTGTTTATCAAATGTTAATTTAATAATTTGTTATTATTTAAACTGTAACATCCTCTTTAAGTACATTTTTTAATATATGTAATTAAAATAATTCACCTACCAGTAAAACTACCGAATTTTTTTTTAATATGATTTTTCCTTGATAAATCGAAACAGGTCCTAGGCTATATGTAAAGGTCCCTAGGTCTCCTCATCGATATTCCGTTTAAAAATAAACGCATCAATTTAAATTCTATACTTAAAAATACTGCTTTTATTTAGACTTCCTGGTCATAAAAGGATCATAAATCAGGTTTTGTATTTGCGTAGGGTGAATAATAAAATGATAATAAAAGACGTACCTCTTCAAAACTGGAAGATTTCAACAAGGAAGCTTCCTCTCGATGAATACCAAAAAGACAGAAGGGTTACACGGTAATATATGGAGTCCTTAAAAATACCAAAAAGACAGAGGGGTTACATGGTAATATATGGAATCCTTAAAATACCAAAAAGACAGAGGGGTTACATGGTAATATATGGAATCCTTAAAATACCAAAAAGACAGAGGGGTTACAAGGTAATATATGGAGTCCTTAAAATACCAAAAAGACAGAGGGGTTACATGGTAATATATGGAGTCCTTAAAATACCAAAAAGACAGAGGGGTTACAAGGTAATATATGGAATCCTTAAAATACCAAAAAGACAGAGGGGTTACATGGTAATATATGGAGTCCTTAAAATACGAAAAAGACAGAGGGGTTACACGGTAATATATGGAATCCTTAAAATACCAAAAAGACAGAGGGGTTACATGGTAATATATGGAGTCCTTAAAAATACCAAAGATGAGTGAGGCCTAAGCTTTTATGGTATCATTTTTTTGTCTCCTTGCATGTTTATATGAACAAGATATTGAATATATGTTATTCCCCTGGTAAAAAATGTACATGTCATTAAATATTGTGTTTAAATTAAATGGAGATAAGAACATTTTCAAATCTATATTTCTAATACATGATCCAGTAAGTCCAAGGATTAAGATTTGCATAGAATTTATTTACTCGGAACTCTTTTAATGATTAAAGTTCTCTTGCTAAGTTCCATAGATAAAGAGGGGAATTTTATCAGATGATTTTTTTTAAATATACAATTAACTAGCGCAGTCAGACCCTGGAATCTGAACATTGAATCCAATCATAATTTTGTTTTAAGGGATCCCGACCCTCTGCTATGAATTTCACTTTATGGAATTTTAAATTAATAATATTGATTTTCATAAAGAATAATAACATTACAGACACATGGAAAAAAGATTGAAATATGAAACGCTGCTTCTTTTTTTTTTTTTAGAAATAATTTTTATGTCAGATCATGATATGAAGAAATTGAACACAGAGTAACGGTTGATTATCACAACATTAAATTTAAAATATGAGGTGCATAAATAATACCTATTATCATACCTATTAAAATCAGAAAAAATTATGAAGCAATTAGGGATGTCAAATCGGTCAATTTCTAGTACTCGGTTACTCGGACGTTTTTCCGATCAAGTACCCGGGTACTCGGTAAAAAGTGTAAATAAATATGAATAAGTAAATTGATGACTGTAAAAGATTGGAAACTCTTGTAGAAATAAAACCACATGCTTTGATAGGATGTTTACCCGTAGATGTACTTCTGATGTAACAATGATAAGCACTTTTTTTAAATATCAGATAAACACAAGAAATAAAATCATAAGTGGTTCACACTGTTTTTGTTTAAAAAAAAAAACTCGTTCCGTAAATTGTAACTCTTGGTTGCGTTTGACGTCCAGGTATCAGTCGTCAGAGCTACGTGCAGTATCAACTTGAACTTGACCTTGAGTTCTCACAACAGAGCGGATTTACGATTTTCGCACACTTTTTCACTCCTACATTATACGGTATTTCGGGATGGTATTTTGTAGGTTAGTGCAACGATGGGCATCATGTTTTAAAAATCCTTTGCCTTCAACCATTTGTATTGGCGTGTAATCAAACAAAACCATATCAACAATCGCACGTGTAATATCTGTCTCTTTTCCGAGAACTTACGGCTTATCGGAAAATTGACAAAATTGTCTAATTTATTTAAACACAATAGACCTTAAACGATGTTCAGTGAAAACAAACAAAGCAAATCAAAAATAATGGTAGAAGACAGCCAAAGGTGAGAAGGCCAGGTAGCAGGTGCTTGGTCACGATAATTACTATATAAACGCTGACAAAGGCGATAACTGTTATTTAGAGGTGTGGGAAACCCTAATTACTGTATGTACAAGTACAATGAGCATTTTACGTTTTAAAACAGATTGTTTATTGCATTAATAAATAATCTACGAAATATTCAAAAATATACATCCGAGTAACCGAGTACCGATTTTAGTATTCGATACTCGGACGTTCGATCGAGTACCCGGTTAACCGGGTACTCGTTCACATCCCTAGAAGCAATGCTTCCTAAGTCAGAAAATCACATTATTGTATGTGGTTGTAGGAAAAAAATACATCTGTGAGGAGAAGTTATCTTTCTTCTAAATATTTTTTCTTGTAAAAAAATATCATACTAACAAAATTGCTGTATTAAGTACGTGAATCATTAAACCAAAAATTAACTTTGATATAGTTGGTATAGAGTAATTCAAATCGAAAACAACTATGTTGATGACGACAAGACTTTACGGGATAAAAAAATCACTAATACATGTACAGTATTCATGTTTTTAAAACACTTCTAAAAAGCAACAATGCACAGAGTCAATTTACTCTCCAAAAATAATACTAGCACGGCTCATAAAGTATTTCAGAACAATGACACCCATCTTCAAATAGCATTGTGGCAACGCACTTTGAAAAAATTACGCACTTTGAAAAATTTTTTCAAAGTGCGTAATTTTTGGGACAAAATCAACGCACTTTGAAAATTTTTTTCAAAGTGCGTTAAATTTGGGACCAAATCAACGCACTTTGAAAATTTTTTTCAAAGTGCGTTAAGAGTCTACATCAATATATTTTACCATGGAGACACTTAACGCACTTTGAAAAAAAAAATCATATTTTATTCATAGAAAGATTTTATTTGTTATTTTTCTTTCAAAAAACTAAGCCTAGCCCTAACCTCAAAAATGAATTGATTTACTCCCGTCAAAAAGAGGAGAAGAAGGGTATAAGATCCCTAAGTCCAAATCTTTATCTTTCCAATACATAGGTGTCGGTAACAAACGGGGTAGGGGAGCAATAAACCTAGAAAGGGTATGCTGCATTTTCAATGTTTATACGATGTATATATCTTTCCAAAATAAGAGGAGGGGATTAGCCCCCATCCCCTCCCCTGGCCCTTCGCCCAGTCTCGATGTCTATGCTATACTCAAAGCATTCATATAATTATGTATTTACCTAACTGGTATGACTTTGAAAACTTTCAATAATAAATGAGTTAATCAAAACAGATGAAAACTATAATTTTTTAAGTACAGTAAAACGTATGAGAGAGAAAGAATTTTCATAGTGTTGAACAATCAAATTGGCCCCTTTTTATTATGATAAATGATAAGTTGCTTGAAGCTGTCCTTTGTTAGTACCCCCTATAGACCTTTAACATCTACTTATCAAAGACTAGAATTAAAAAAAAAAGAAGAAACGAATTAGTGAACTTAAACAATCGTCACTCTTTTTTTCAAGACCCTTTAATTTTCCCTTTTATTTTATCAAAACTTTAAATATTTAAAACGTCAATATCTCAGGTCCTACAGTGACGTTATCATAAAAAGTTATTAAACCAGGATCTGTTATTTATCATACTAATTATTTGAAGGAATATTGATCAATCTTTACATTTTTTCAAAGTGCGTTAATATGGTCGATATTAACGCACTTTGAAAAAAAAAAAAATTTTTCAAAGTGCGTTAGCTTGGTCCCAAATTTTAACGCACTTTGAAAAATTTTTTCAAAGTGCGTAATTTTTCAAAGTGCGTTGTAACATAGCATGATTTAAAGGTAACTCACCCTTACTCAAGGATACCTCCATGACCGCATAGTACGTCAACCAAGCACAGGTAAAGTCAATATTCTGGGTGGAAAGCGTATAGGATCCTCATGATGATTTTGGAACGTTGATTTCTTTTTATCAAATTCTTAAATTAAAAGCCCATGCATATAATTCAATACACTGACAGGTATAAAATAATAAAATAAAGGTATGCCATGGGCATTTATTTCAGCCATGTCGGATTACATGTTGTACACTACTGTCGAACAGAATGTGTTTGCACAATTTTTGGTAAAATAGAAAAATAGTTCTTTTTTTTTTATTTTTTATTTTTTTTTTTTTTTTTTTTTTTGTTTGGAAATTTCATACATCTAAAGAACACGTACCCACTGTCTACAGATACATTCAGAAAAACATAACTTTTATTTGAGAATGATGTCCATTTCTGATATAAGTCCAAATCATATACTATTGAATTGTGCACAATTTGGATTCAGATAAGTTCAGACAGAACATACAATTAATACATTTACTAGCGCCCTAATTTTTTTAAGGGGGGGGGGGGGGTTCAGAGAGGTACATGTAACTGATATCATGTACAGATAGTTTTACTGCAAATGAAAAAGATCGTTATTAAAGTTTGAGCATTTCACACAATAAAGAAAACAACAAGTGTGACTAAGGTCCGAAATCCTCATAGAACTGTAGGTAAGGAAATATAAAATTCACATGCAGATACATGCACTGCCTAAATTAGATTTATCTTAACATATGCATAATTGTGTAATTGTAAAAATACCTTCTTCGTTCAAGGTTTGGTCTTGGTTTTGTTATTTTCCGAATAAGCAGAAAACCGTCACTTTTATATCCAGTCGTCACTTAAACCATTCCAGAAATAATTGCGTCGGACTCCACAAAATGAGGGACAATATAACCTGGTTTCCTTTCCCTAATGGTGTCTTTTTATGGAATACATATTAATTACATATATTGTATATTGGGATGAAATTGTCCCTCGAAAGTCTCTTTGTCAATAAGAAGTACACTGTAATATGTATGGAATTTTCCTGTAAAAAGTGTATACTATATCAATTTATTTTAAGAGATTTTATTACTGTAATGATCTGCTGTTTTCAATATATTATGTTTGTTTTCTTACTGTGAACTGTGCCAATGATACTCTTTTGGGGAGAATTTTACCCCGCACTGTCTGTCTATCATTCAGTTGAAGTGTTTGTTTATACTTTGAATATAATATTTTCTGTGTCATTGACACTCTGTAGGGGGTATTTACACCGTAGATATCTGTTATTTTAAAACGTAATGTTATTTTTCTATATATTATATAAATTGTATCAGTCAAATGTTTTGAGAGAAGATTTTTGGAGCATAGAATCTAAATCAGTGATTTGATTTATATATCCGTAAAGTCTTGATGTCTGAAAGATGGTGTTTCTGTTTCTTAATCAGTAGAAGTGCAAATATTATATTTATACAGGAAATTACCTTGTAAATCGTTATTTTCAATGTTTTCTCGAATCATTGATACTGCATATATCAGAGATTTTGTTTGTTTTTAGATGAATTTACCTGTAACGTCTTCCTTGTAAGATGTTAGCTTTTGCTTCATTGTAATTTTTTGAGTGAAATTAACTCTGTGTTATTTTCATAGAGTAATGTTTGTTTTTTTTTTTCTGAGAGGGGTGAATACTGCTTAATATTTAATTTCTTCGGGGGGGGGATTGGAAAATTTTACCCCGTAAAGTCTCGATATCGTCAGTGTGGCTGCTTAAACTTTGAATTAGTGTGTATTAACTGTATCATGTCTCTTTGAGAGGAAAATAACCCTGGGCTATTTTTAAGATGTTTAAAGTAAAAAATTATACATCAGTTATACATGTTGGGGGAGAATTTAGTCCGTAAAATCATGCTATTTAAGATGATTGTCTTTGCTTTGAAATACTTTATGAGCCGTGGCAGTATCATTTTGGAGAGGAAATTGACTCTATAGATTGTTGCTATCTTTGAAGTGTTCGAAAATCATGTACAGTTTATAGTGATTTACCATATAAAGACTTGCTATAAGGATGGTTGCTTTTGCTTCATTGTCATTTTGAGAGAAAATTAACTCTGCTTTGAAGAGTTGTAATATTGTTTCTTTTATTTTCTTGGGGGGGGGGGGTTTACCCCATAAAGTCTTTGCCGTTATCAAGATGGTTGTTTTTGCTTTGAATTACTGTATACCAACTGTATCAATGGATTTTATTTTGTAGAGGAAATTTACTCTGTAGATTTGTGCCATCTTATAATGTTACCAGTCGTTAATACTTGTATTTAGTGAATTTCTTGGGGGGTGGAGTGGGGTGGGGGTTCACCCTGTAAAGTTCTGCTATCATCAAGATTTTTGCCTTAGCTTTGGATAACTGTACATGTATATGAATTGTATCAATGTCATTTTGAGGGGAAATTTAAACTCGGCTTTAGGTTTTTAAGATTTTGCAAATTGTAAATAGTGTATCAAAGATATTTTTATGCGGGGGGGGGGGGTCTCAATATCATCAGTGTTGATGCTTTATCTTTGTGGCAACGCACTTCGAAAAAATTACGCAAAAAAAAAATCAAAGTTCGTTAAGAGTGTACGTCAACATTTTTTACCATGGAGAAATTTAACGCACTTTTAAAAAAAAATATTATAGAACAAAAGTTTTAGACTAAGATTTTAGTTATTGACAGAATTAGTTTGTAATAATTATATGTTTCGAAAAACGTTTTAATTTACATGTATTGATTTAACTTCATTAAAAACAAAGAGAAAACGAGTAGATAATCTGTCAGTCTAACTCTTTCTTTCATATACATAGCCTTCGGTAGCCTTTTGAAAGTGGAAAGGCAAAAGTTAAGCCCCAGTTCTCAATGTCTATATTATGTATATCTTTACAAAAATGTGTGTGCCTAAGCCCCTTCCCGGTGCCGATACCTATGTTAAAAACCAAATATATGTATTTGCATAACTGGTATGGTGTAAAAAACTTTCAATAAATTTTAGTTTACATAAAACACATGCAAACTTGAAAAAAAAAAATCAGCACAGCAAAACATTTCAGAGATAAAGAATTTTCAAAGTATGGAAAAATAAGATTTGCAAGAATATCGACCATACACATTTTATTTTCAAAGTACGTTAATATGGTCAATATTAACGTACTTTGAAAAGAAATTCTAGTTTTTCAAAGTGCATTGATTTGTTTCCAAATTCAAAGTGCGTAATTTTTTAAAGTGTGTTGTAACATAGTTTTGATTTACTGTGTATAAACTGTATCATTGACATTTGTGATTGGAAATTAACCCCGTAGATTTTTCTTACATATATCTTTAAGATGTATGAAGTCATAAATGCTGTATCAGATATTGTCTTTGAGATGAAATTTACCCCGTAAAGTGTCCCTATCATTTTATGTAAATATGTATTGTCCATCTTCCCTCTAAATGTTTTAAACCAGTTTGGTTTTGACACTAGATCATCTATATACTAGAAGCTATAAATTTTTACGTCTTTTTAATAAATATCATATAATATTCTACTTTTGTTTGATTTTGTTAATACCAGAGGGCAATTTCCTTAAAACAGAGGAAATAGTTTTCTGTTTTGTTTTTGGATTGCGTAATTAATGACAAACGTACATGTATTTTTTATTTTAACACTTGCAGTGACCAATCTTTTAATTTCTTAGGAAGAATTAAAATCAACCTTAATAAGTCCATTTTTCTAAAACTTGAATAATAATCTCTCGTTATACAGACACCTATTTGCGCACCTAAGATGAATTCACGACTGAAGATAGCGGTGTTTAAACAAAAAGTCCAATGTTTATTTAAAAATTATCTGACCATGTAATCGTCAAGAGGTGCCCGCTGATAGCGCGGTCCCCACAAACAGTAACCTCGGGGGGACAGTGAGGAAGGAGCATGAAGTTTGATGACATTCTGTATCACCTGGGAGAGTTCGGCAGGTACCAGAAGAGACTGTATCTGCTGCTATGTATTCCCGCCATCAGCGTCGCCTGCTTCATGATGGGCCTGGTAATTATCATGGAAACTCCCAAACATAGGTAACTACGCTCCTCTCTCTCTCTATCTCTCTATCTCAAATTGTTTTGAAAGTTTTTAATTCATGTGCAAGGATTGAAAAAAAAACGAAAAAAAAAAACATTGCCAATCTAAATTCCTCATTTATTGTCCATCAAAAAAAAACCTATATATATATATTTTAAAAAGTTAACATTCTTATTCTATGCTGTTAATGAGTAGTTTTTAAAAGAAGTAAGCTAAAAGAATTTGTATAAAGGCACTGACAATAAAAATAAGGGTAGGAAAAGATTTCTAAATCAAATTAAAAGTGATTGACTTTGATTTACGGTATATTCTTCTTATGAATAAGAAAACGTACAGACAGCTTAAAGAAAATGTAACAAGACATTATTACATAAACAGTTCTGTGATAATGAAAAATACCAATTAAAAAGAAAGGATTTATAAATAGCATATTTCTTCAAAGGATGCTATTACAATGCTTGATAACTAAAATCAAATTCAAGTTAAAAAGAAAAATTTCAGCGCATCTATATTCAGCATTTTAAATACATTGCTCTTTCTCTTAATACCCTTAAATGTAAATTCAAGAAAATGTTTTTTCACACTTCAATAATTTTAAAAGATTTTCTTAGTAACACTTTCAATGAATTCCTTGACAAAATAAACTTTTTAAAAAAATTAATGAGAAGTTCATATCATTTCTTTTATTCATTAAAAAAAAGTATAACTTTCATCTCAAGTTCTTAAGGGCAATAAAGAATACGAAATTAAACAAATCGAAAAAAAAAAATGCATGGTAATTACGCAATTTAATCAATATAATACTATTAAGGTTTGTGATGTTTTCAAGAAGCAAGAAATAAAGAAAAATCACATTTTCATAATTTAATTCATGTAGCTAAAAATGAATATCAATAGATCGACATTAAAGTAAATAAAAAAAAAACGTGCCGAATTCAGATTTGAGTTTGTATAATTTGATTATTTACATATGTGCAGCTTAAAATACAGAGTATGTTAATTTTTGGTGTTTTGAAGTATCTACTGAATTATTTTATTTACCTAGCAATGAGCCACGTTGTCAGTTTCAAGTACACTTTATATATTGAGATGACCTGTGTTCCTTTTGAAAATTTGACCTCACAAAAGAATTCGACCCATTTTTCGTACTTAAAATTATCTGCTGACCGATAAAATCGTCATAGAATAAAAACTGGATTCTAGTTTCAAAAGTATGACGTCAAAAGGCTAAAGAGATCTGTAATTCAAAAAGATAAACAAAATCATAATGTTTAATAAAAAAGAGTATTCTTTTTCCCCACGTGGATTATTATTGCATATATACCTGGTATATATTTTTATTTCAATTTTGACATTGTTTTCGCAAAGATCCAAATAATCTACAGATTAAAAAAACAACTCCAGAGACATCATTTCGTTTTCCAAAAAAAATCTTATTAAAAGGGAACCAGAGAACCCATGCATTGTGAGTGTATGGCCTTAGTACATGTAATACTAATCCTCTACCGGCTGATGTTATTTGGTTCCCACTAAAAGATGCAATAATTTCATTAAAATATCTCGGATAACCAAAATTATCTCAATACCTGCATACGGAAGCATATTAGCGCCACTTGGACACAAATCTTTTTCTTTAATATTCTATACACTTCAATCTGAAAATTTTACACTTTAATCTGTGACTTTTACAATTTAATCTGTTAAATTTACACAGTGACTTTAATCTGTAAATTTTACACATAAATCTGTAAAATTTACACATTAATCCGTAAGTTTTACATTTAAATCTGTACAATTTACACTTAATTTATCTGTAAATTGTACACTTTAATCTGTAAATTGTACGCTTTCAAGTTTTCAAGTGTAACAGTTACACTTTAATCTGTAAATTTTCGGATTAAAGTGTAAATTTTACAGATTAAAGTGTAAATTTTACAGATTATTAATAAGCTTTTAGAAAATATGCGAAGCTAGTCAAGTTTTAAACAAATACAGACAGACATTGTCTCCTCCTGATTCATCGGTAGGGAACAAAAGACCGAAACAAATTAATCTAAAATAGATCAGCAACAATTAAAACACACGCACCCCCCCCCCCCCCCAAAAAAAAAAAAAAAAAAAAAACGAAGGAAAGAAAAAATTAAGAGATAAAAACAAGAAATGAACAAGAACAAAAGGTACATCCAGATTGTCTTGTCTTAATTAGAATCACTTGAACAGTGTTGTCCAACATTTACTCGAAAAACAATTCTTCCGATAATAATACATTTATATATACGAGGGGTTTTCAAAAAGTTCGTGGACTAAGTCTATAAAATTAGTACTATGTAATCTGAGCTTACATTATTTTGAAGGAACATAAAACAACAAAAAATAAAGAAATGTTGAAAATTTTAGCTTGATATGTTTATTATTTCCCAAATTATTATGAAATAAAAACGATATTATATCATAACCCGGCGCCGTCGCCGTTTATTTTTATGACGTCCGACAGCGTCATTGTTTTTCAATGTCTGTTTTTTCTACCTCATACATTTATTTTGATGAGATTCCCTGGAGCTGAGTAATGACTTCAATCCTTTTTGTTTATAAGACTTTACAATGTCATGAACAGCGGCTTTCAATGCATATACTATTGCAAATAGATTTATACAATGGCAGAGATCCTCGCTTGATTGTGCCAGCATATTTTGCTTTTTGGAGTTCAATATCTACAACACATGATCAACGTCATTTTTTGACGTGATTGATTTTTCACACCTAACTACAAATCGACATTAACTGTGCATTCCTTTTCTCTCTGAATCTATTTTGGCATTAAAAACAAGTAATCTGGTTGCACATTATTTCTCCGTAGCCAGTTTAAACATTTCCTAGGTGTATGTACCAGTTTTTCTAGGGGCAAAACGTTATAGAATGTTGGAAAAGGAAACCCCTCCCCCTTTTGACGTCATTTTCAAGGCAATATTTGTTTGGATACTCCATGTAAAATTTACGAAAAAATTTCATAGAACTTCCAGAATGAGGTAACAATTTAATATTTTATGGAACAATAGTCTCCCAACACATACCTGAATTAACGGGATATTTGGATATCAAATGTTCATATCATAATAGTTTTTCTTAGTTGCATGTTGGTCGAAAAAAACGTCGTTTTCGAGGTTGCGCCGCATGGACATACCACTGCTTACAAAAACATTACTAATTTATTAAAATATAAAATTTATTATTTGTGGTTTATTCTATAGATAAAAAAGATGATGCAAACTAGATATTTTAAAATTCATTCATGTACCTAAAGCGGTTTTAATTTTATGGCGCTAGTTCACGAACTTTTTGATAGCCCCTCGTACATGTACAGTATATATATATATATATATATATATATATATATATATATATATATATATATATATATATATATATATATATATATATATATATGATAATTTTCAAAATACATATGCTACAATTTTAAAAGAACTAAAGCTTTTAATTTGTTATAAAACAATTGAGACGCTTATAAACCAAATCTTGTCCTATGCTCGGTACTCAGGGCCATTAAGCAGCACCTACTGCGACACAGGATCTCGGTTTTCATGGTGTCATCCGAAGGATCGGTCTCCACGTGCGACCGTAGGATTCGAGCCCACGGCGTAAGGATTGACTCATTACTTTGCGACTCTATAGCAGACACTCTAACAGCTGCGGCATGCGGGCGCCCAGATTTGCTAGGAGAAAACAATTAACATTATTTCTTTCCCTGTTTCAGGTGTAAAATTCTGTCGTATCCCAATGATACGTATGAAATACAGAGTTCCTTTCACCAAGATCTCATTAACTTGACCATTCCGAGATCTGATGACGAGACTTTGGACTACAGTCAATGTTATATGTATGTTAGAAATGACGCGGGGAATTCAAATTCGGCAAACTTCACCAAAGAGAAATGCACAGAATGGGTTTACGAGACCTCCGTATTTAAGTCAACGTTCACTTCCAAGGTATAACGACAATTTTAGTTTCAAAATGATAAATTATTGTATTGTTAAAGTTCTACATATAAAAAAGCTTTTGGAATCAATGAGAAAAACAGTCAGCATTTAATTCTTGCATTCACACTTTCAACCCTTTTTCATTTTAAATATTGCCATGACTGTTATAAAATTCAAAATATGGGGTACTACAATACGCGAGTTGTGAGATTGTAATTCTCCTACGATAGAGGCGCAAAAAGTACCCATTCCAGCATGGAGGTGGGACAGGTTGTCTCTGTACATACAAACTTGCATTAATAAAAGAATGATATTATGGTTCTTAAAATTTATTAAATGTTATAGAAAGATAAAAATGTTAAGCAGTGATGCATTTGATGATTTATCAAGCTCAACTATGCATATTAACAAATCTACTATTAATTTTCGGGTACTTGAAAACGAAAGAAACGTCGTAGTCTTTATAAAAGGTAACCAATTTTCTTGATTGTACGAACATTTTCTGAAAACTTAACGTTTTTTAAGTCATAACAAGGAAAAGAATCAATATGTCATTAAGATTCCTGACGTAATCAGATGCATGTGCACCCTATTTATTAGAGGTCCATATCTCTTCCCGCGTCCGAAAAGTCTCAAATCCACTGATATTTTCTTTTTTGTTTCGATTTTTTTTTTGCTTCAGAAATGATGCCTTTACTTTAATTAAGTTATTCTCAAGTTGTAGAGTGCATCCTGACAATCGTGTAGTTATGATAAACCGGTATATCGATGATGCAAAATATCCAACATACACAGTATCAAATATCTGTCCCACCTTTTTGTTTACGCGGCAACAAAACTCCCCTCCTCAAAAAAAGAGCGCACCAAGGGAGATAATCTCGAAACTTGCGTATTAATTACATTTAACTACTGAAAACTGATCATTATTTTTTGTCTTCTTGATAAAAAAAATTGAAGTATTGCATTGATAATTGTATTATTTATCCGACTTCGAACGGATAAAAATATGAAATATGTTCCATTTTTAGATGGACCTAGTGTGTGATGACGCTTTACTTACATCTCATGCTAAGATGATTTTCTACTTCGGAGTGTTGGTCGGTGATCTCGGGTTCGGAGTTCTCTCTGATATGTAAGTCACGTGCTGATCTCTGCATTTTTATCATACATTCGGAAAACTTCGAACGATTCCGTCAACTTCATTAAGATGAGGTTCAAATCGGCCGAGATGTACTTATTGGGTTATCATGATCCTCTTTCTTTGTTTTTTCTTAAATCCCATTTTTATTTCTATTGAAAATCTCAATATATTCTAACCCTTAACTGTTATAATTTGTCATTTTATTGCATATTTCTTTTATTTTCTCACCTAAAGTATCGGTCGTAAGAAGGGTCTGTACTTGACTTTCGTTATTCTGGTGGCTGCGGCCTTTGGTGTATGTTGGGCCCCGGAGTACATCAGTTTTGTCGTCCTGGAATTCATCATCGGGGCCGCCAACCACGGGGCCTTCATGATCTGTTGTGTATTGGGTAAGGAAGTATTTGATTCAGAAAACATTATATTAAAATTCCTTTCATAATAAGTCAATTCGTTTAAAAGTTAGTCCTAGATATTCAAGGGAGTTGCAGTCATGTGTTAGTCGTATGAAGATTTTTACATACATACATAAAAAAATAAGATTTACATTTAAAACCAGGCATCCTTCATTCTACATGATAGGCATCTTTTGTGGAATTTTAAACAAACATATGGTATGTTGTGAGAACTGTTAACTCGTTATTGTGGCCGTTTTCAATGTTTTGTTAATAGATCAAGTATTAAATATAAAGTTTAATTTTGCTTGTTCAATAATCAATTAGATGCTTTCACAAATACCTTACCTTTCCTGACCTTCTTTAGAAATTTAGATGTAATGTTACCGTCATGTTTCACAGGTCTGGAGATGGTTGGCCCATCTAAGCGTGTGTGGGCGGGGATCGTGATTCACGTCTTCTTTACTATTGGTCTGCTATATTTAGCCGGCGTGGGGTACCTTCTGAGGGACTGGCAGTACATCAGTATAGCAGTCGCCGCGCCCTGTGCTCTATACCTGACTTACTGGTGGTAAAGTAAAATATACGTAGATCAAAAGAAGGCTACTGAAAAGTAAACCACATAGTATTCCTGAATTCATTAATTCTTTTAAAATGCCCTTGATTTTTTTTTTCCAACTTAAGAGTTTTAAAGTATGAATAAGTGCATGTTTGAGTTCTTCTTAAATTAAATGGATACTTGCGAAAAAAAAAATGTTTAGATACTTAAATATAAAACGTTTTCGTTCATTCACGGTTATCATTTTTATACATCTATGATGTTTTTTATTCATTTATAGAAAAAATACTGTTTTGCTTTTAAATGTACATACATTGTTATTCATAATTTTAAAATCACCAAATTATTTGTATTCTCTCTAGCTAAATACATGTATAAAAAAAAAAAAACAGAATATAAATCAACATATGAACGAGATGCCCTACTGTAACAGTTCTACCTAAATTCCTGTGATTTTTTTTCTAACGTCTAACCTTGAACTTCACTAGGTTTGTCCCAGAGTCACCCCGATGGTTGATTAGTCAGGGGAGACACTCAGACGCTGACGCCATCATACGTAAAGTGGCCAAGGTCAACAAGGTCAACATCGATGAAAAACTTCTCAAGGTCACAAAGGAGGAACCAAAATCAACAGAGGCGCGGATCTGGCATTTGTTCAGTCACAGGGTCTTATTGATTCGAACACTCATTCTTTATTTCAATTGGTAAGTGCTCAAAACTTCAAAACAAAGTTACTTCAGAATTTTGCACGCTGACAGTAATAAATGGGAAGCGGATCCAACAGGAATCATCCTATTCTATGACCTTAACTCATGCATCTTCCTATAACTTGCAAAACTATGTTTTCTGGCGTAAATAATCAATATTATTTTTATCATTTAAGATATAAATTCAAACATGTACAGGATTAAGCGATCCCAATGTTAAATTTTCATAAAACATAATTATCTTGGTTTCTTTGCCTTCGAAGGGCCGTAGTATCGATGATGTATTACGGAGTCACAATGCATGCCGGGAATATGGGCGGGGACTTTTATCTGAACTTCTTTCTATTGGCTGTCGTGGAGTTTCCCGCCTCAGCCCTCTCTGTTTTCCTCCTGGACAAAGTTGGCAGGAAGAAGCTTCATTGTGCCTTCATGGTGGTGGGTGGACTTGCTTGTCTGTCCACCATATTTTCCGTCTTATTCGGAGATGAATGTGAGTTTCGCTATATTCAAGTGCTAAATTTTTATATTACTACTTACGTTTATTAGACGGGTTTCAATTTTCGAAAAAAGTAGCAAAGAATTAAATAAAATAATATTATCCTTCAGCTCTGCAACCTATAACTCTCACACTAGCCATCATCGGCAAGATCGGATCCTCCGGTGCATTTGGTGTGGTCTATGTTTTCTCAGCGGAGCTATTTCCTACAGTAGTGCGTAATGCGGGTATGGGTTCGAGTTCCTGCATCGCAAGAATCGGCGGCATGCTAGCGCCTTATGTCGCTTCATCGGTAAGATCACTGCATAGTCATAAGAAAACGGATAGAGAGGATCGAGCATAATAAACAAAAAAAATCTATTTTCTTCCATTTTTTTCAATTAGTAAATACTTTTAAAATGCATGTATCGATATTGTGAAATGTAGTTCAAACTCTTCGAAAACCGATTAAATGAAATTTATCATAGTTGCATGTTTTAAATGCATTTTCAGGGCGATTTAGTTGGGGGTAAATTTGGACAGGCTCTTCCATTGGTTATTTTTGGTGCTACCTCAGTGACTGCGGGACTGCTTTGTTTACTACTACCGGAAACTCTGAACAAAACCTTACCAGAAACCATAGAGGACGGTGTCAAGTTTGGCAGGTAAATAAAAGTAATTTTATTAACAAGAAAATTGAGCTGGGATTTGAAACAGGAATCGTCATTGTTCAGTACTTCAACAGAGGTTAAATACATTTATTACCTATCAAAGCAAGTACATATAATCGAACCTAGCTTGATTATTATATGCAGGTTTTAGTTTTACAGAAGAGTCTCAAGGAGATTAATTTTCTTCTCTAAAGAAATAAGATCAATTACAGTTACATGTACAATTTAAATGTAAATTCCCTATAGGATATTAAACACGTGTACACTGAACCAGAGCCTAGATTCAGATACATGTATATATAGTCCACAAACAAATCACCTTATCATCCACTCAAAAGAGTAACATCTACATTTTGCCAGTATTTTTCCAGTGGAAATGACTGTAATTAAGGGATTATATATTAGGAAAATGTTAATATCCGCCCTTGATAACGTCTCTGTATCTCAAATTTTCAAAATAATCTGAGTCGTAACAGTTAGGAATTTTCGCAATGTTGACTAATTGTTTGGCTATATTGGCTGTTTGTGAGTGTTTAAAGCCAAGAAATAAATCAAAAAGTGATAGAAACACTTAACTTGGCAAGAAGCTGTTTTATTATCGGAGAAAATCTGAGGTTTATTGATCTTTAATTTTCAGATCAAGTAAGAATGAACAATAAAAATATTTTTGTCTGTCTTTTAAAAAAAAAAATGTATGTGAATGTCTTTACTGATGGCGCTTGTATTTTGAAATCATACTTGTACAAATATTTTTTACAGATCGAAAGACCCACAAAAAACAGATTATGAAGTTTCCAAATCAACCAAACTATGAAGAAATGTGATTTATAGTACATGTATATCTGTGTATACTTTTGTAAAAAGAAAATATATCTAAAGAAATGAATAGGAATAAGACAGGATATTTTTATTATTTCAGTATTTTTTGTATAACTGAGTGATGATGCATGGGATACAGGGAATGTGTCATGGATAATTTTATAAACAAAATTATTTCAAACGTTACATAAACTTGATTTTTAGACTAAAGTTAATTTGTACACATTATATTATATTTATCTTGATTTTTTTCCCAGTTGTCAGAATACCGAATATAGGATCCCTCCCTTTTTTTAGAGGGGAAAGGTCATACTCGGTCTACAAGAAAAGTTCATTATTGAGGCAATGTTTGATAAAAAGATACCAATAATATTAAATTCACTATTTATTGAAGTGCCCTTCCATAATTAAGAATATAATATTTTAATTTTATCATAACCCATTAGAACTTTTACGACTATTTGAAATTATATCAAATTACACGTATAAATCATTGTAAACTGAATACAATATCAGAGAGAGAGAGAGAAAGAGAGAGAGTTCGATGTTTAAAAAATCGATAAGGCATAGTGACTTATCTTTTAAAAAATACGGAAGAATTAGTTTCTCATAACAATGTAATATACCCTTTTTTCGTTTTCATGTACAAGTATTTTGTTTAAATTTTTCATTTTCCACGTGAAAACTACCCAAAATGAGGGTAGTATCGTAGTCATATTGTATATTTTATTTGATAAAATAAAGTATACCAAGAAAAGACAGTAGGGAGGATTTGAATTTAGGGAGGGAGTAAATTTCATCTCCAAGATACCCCTCTCTCCAAAATAAAAAAAACAACTCGTGTAATCCTTGAGAAGTTCTAAGTGTTCGCTTTTTTGTATATTTTGTATTATATATCTCAGAAGCCATTTCAACACCACTGGCTATCACACGTTTTTAATCAATCGCTACTCCGAATATACTTTAGACCTAATTGATATGCATCGAAGTCTAGTGATAATTTTGTTTTGAATTTTCAAAAGTGAAAGTTGGTGATTGTACTAAATTAAATGCAAAATATATAAATATGCAAAACTTAAGTTTCAGTTCTCTGCATCCGATGATTTATTGGTAAAATACCATGGTTGCAATATATATATTTTTTTGTATAAAAGAAAAGAACAAATCTTGGTTTTACAGATACCAATAACAAACCTAATTCAATTCATGCGGAGAATGGCCATAGTCATATGAGAGAACACATGCAAGTATTTGAATTTAAAATTAAAATCGTAAATCCTCCAGTATCGAGAACATGTATATGACATTGAAATTGTAACAAAAATGATAGAGATACGGAGAGGTCTGTTACCGTCCCTGATATAACACTCCTCTCAGACTGGTATACATGTATGACATTAAAATTGTTACAAGATGTGTTTGTAAAACACTAGGCGCCCGGCGGTAACAAAGTATGAAAAACTATTTTTAGCATATGGGTCACAGTCAAGGTCACAAGGTTATTGATCTTGATCATTGAAAGAACCTGATTAGTGGAGTATGCATACTAAATACATGTATTAAGTCTCTATCTCCTATGGCTTATATGGCCAACGTTTAGAAAAGCTATTTTTAGCGTACAGGTCAGTCAAGGTCATAAAGTAATTGATCTTGGTGTCATTCTGAAAGAGCGTATGTATTTAAGTATGAATACTAAATATAAAGTTTATATCTCATATGGTTCAAAAGTTATAGCCAAAGCTCAAAAAGCTATTTTAACATATATGACACAGTCAAGGTCAAAAGTTCCTTAACCTTGGTGTCATTTGAAAGAGCTTGATTAGTGGTGTACACAATTTAAACAAAATGTGAAGTCTCATTCATGGTTCAAAAGTTATGGCGAAAGTTAAATTTGACAACAGACAGACAAACGGATAAACAGACAGACAAGACAAAAACAATATACGCCCCGAATTTCCAATAGTATAAAAATGCCAGAGATACTAAGCGGTCTTTTACCGCCTCCGATATTACACTCCTTTATACATATAATATAAGGCATTGAAATTGTAACAAAGATACGGGGTAATTAAATAATAAAGAACTTCTCTAAATACGTGTAAAGATTTCCTTTTCTAGTAATGGTCATTATTTTCCAATATTTCCATCGTTTTGGGAGGTGCCCTGACGGAGCTCGAGTAAAGCCTTCTGATCATACTTCTGCAGCGGAGAATATGTCTGTCCAGGGTTCTCTTCTGCCCCTTTGGCCTGGTACTTTCCTGGAACAGGATGTCCAAGTCGACGTCCTTGACCCCTCTGCCAGTGCAGAGTCACTTTCCCTCCTTGAGTAGTACATGTATGTTTATACTGTGTCATACAGTCACTGAAACGTTCTACGTTTGTATCAAATAATTTGATATTTGTATCAAATAAAATTTCTTATTATTTTTCCTAAATTGTCCAAGCAGTAAAAGTAATCTAATTTTTTAAGATTAACAAATCTATTTGACAGTATGCATCGGCTCTTATTCTCCATATTCTAGTTTCACACGGTACGCAGGAAGTCCACTCAACCGAATACCTCGGCAGGTCCACAAAAACGTTATCTCCCACCTACAGGGGTTTTTTTTTTTTGGTTATCTGTTGATTTTCCAACGATGACCTGTCATATATTTAAGTTTGATTATTGTGTATCTTGTATTTAAGAAAAAGATTTTTTAAATACATTTTCATTGCTGAGATGTGTAAGTTTTGACTTACATTTCGAACCTCCGCATTTTAGCCCTCCATTTCTAAATCGAAAATTGAATTAGTATGTAATTCATTGTTTCCCTCAACTTGTCCTGAAAATGCAATTTATTAGTCTACTCAAAAATTTTGCCATGATATGAAGTCGAAAGAAGATCCAAAAAGAATCTTTAAAAGTTATACAGTGGGAATTTTTTTAGTATGCTAAACGTTAACGGATCTTACGTTTCTTTCCATCCAATAAAGTGTTCATTTGCCACTCACGTTCTTCTACATCCGTTGGAAAAGTAAGATATAAAATTGGCATACAATAAATATATACGTGTGTGTAGTTGTATGTGGGATTTGTGTAAAGACAATACTTACCATCATGTTCGTAATTTGTAAGGGATATTTGCCACCACTCCCTGTCCCTTTCATCCTTTAACATCGCGCCTCTCTAAAATATCTTCTATGTCTTCATATCTGAAAGTTGTTAGTTCTGGAACTCCGTGAACGTCGTTTTTCAGCAAATGTCCCATGTCTAGGGAGGAGAATTTAATCAAATATTCACAAATTAGAATGATTACAATATAACAACTTGCTTAGTGTCTTAATTATTATCAATGCATTTATGTTATAATACACTGTACATGTTCTTATTGCTCAAAGTATAGTAGTTTTGTTCCCTTAAGGATATCCGATCTTAAGCCAGGAACGATAACTATAAAAATATTACTTATCAATAATCATATTTTTATTTTACACAATATTTTCAAAATCTCTAGTAACAATCTCCCAATCAAGCATCTTCAAACGGAAAAAACAAGAGGCCCAGGGGCCACATCGCTCACCTGAACAATTGGCTAGGAAAAAACACAATTCAGATCACAACTGAAAGTTTACAGAGGAGGGGGGAGGGCACTTGAATTTTAACCCCCCAGGGGTCATGATTTGAACAAACTAGAATCTACACTACCTGAGAATGATTCCCTATAAATATCACTGAGCATGGCTTTGAAGTACTTGAAAAGAAGATTTAAAAAGGATTCCCTATATATTCCTATGTGAAACTTTTATCGGCCATTTGGCCCCATCCTACTCCCCGGGAGTCTTGATTTGAACAAACTTAAATCTACACTACCTGAGGATGATTCCACATGAGTTTCATTTTTCCTGGTCCAGTGGTTCTTGAGAAGATTCTTTAAGATTTTTCCTATATATTTCTATGTAAAACTTTGATCGGCCATTTTGGCCACACCATACCCCCGGGGGACATAATTTGAACAAACGTGAATCTACACTACCTGAGGATGATTCCACATGAGTTTCATCTTTCCTGGCCCAGTGGTTCTTGAGAAGAAGATTTTTTAAAAATGCCATTAATTTTTCTCTTACTCATAATTATCTCCCCTTAGAAAAGGGCTTGGCCCTTCATTTGAACAAACTTAAATTATCTTCACCCAAGGATACTTTGTGGCAAGTTTGGTTGAAATTGGCCAAATAGTTCTTGAGGAGAAGATGAAAATGTTAAAATTTTACAACGACGACGACGACAGACAACGGACAGATTTTGAACAGTAAAGCTCACTTGAGCCTTTGGCTCAACGCGTGTTATGATTATCAGTGATTTTTTTGAGCAACTGTTACTAGCTGTGTTTAAATGCTAAGAAATTATAAATAAAATCCATTCCAAAGAATATCTTGTTAGAGAAAAGAAAGAAATATATTACCTTGAGAAAACCTGTTCAATTTCGTGAGTGTGGCTCATCATTAAAGTGATATATTGATTTTCCTAAAAATGCCACACTCTACACGGTAGCACAGATATACTAACATGTATCTAGAAAATATAAAAATATACATCATATTTGACATGTCTATTACCACGGCGATCCAATGCGTGATGCCCTGCCTTATCTGCCGCGTGCCTCGTTTCTAGCTCCAAAGTGATTCGATCTTTCTTTCTCTTCCTGTCTGCAGTGAAACCAAATCATGCGACCAGAATCGGTGAATTATATGTGTCAACATTGTCCTAAATATTTCTCAGTAAACCTAATTGTGCTACCCACCCCCGAAGAAAAAATGTTTTCCAACATTTATCTGTAATTTCAAAACTAATTCATAAAGAATTCATGTTTATGTCTAATTTACTGTAGAAGCACTTTTTTCCGCGTGGTATTCATTTACGCTATATACACGGTCACATTTTTTTCCCGCGGCAATTTGTCCAAGCATATTTAATATAAATGCAAGGCATATACTGATATAGTGACAGTCTAAGAAATCCGCGTAATTTTCAACAGGCGGATTAAACGGAAATTGACATTCCGCGGAATTAAGACCCCGTGGAAAAAAGTTCGTCTTCAATCGTTTATTCATTAGAGCATAGGTAAAGATTTTCCTGCTCAAAGTAGCAAGTACATTTACAGTGTAGGTAGTGTGTACAGTAGCCACAGACGAAGAACAATAGGTAATTATGGCCATTTTTACGTGGACCAATACAATTTACTTGGAATATAAAAGTTTTATCCCGTTCTACCCCGGCTCCGAAGACATGTACACAATGAAGCCAAATCAGAAGTGGATTTTTGATCAACGAAAATCAAACTAAACGTGTAGTCCATGCTCTTTTTCACCGAAAAAGATTAAAATCCATCCATTTGATGATATACTTTATTATCATATTATACAAGGTCTCATTTATTATTTCACATTCCATTAAATTAGATTTATAAAAGAATGATGAGATTTGAAAAATTACTGGATAAAAATGTTCCTTGCCGTGAAATTTTAAAGACCAACATCCGTATCTTATTAACACGTGTACCTAAGAATTGCTCTGACACTACATGCAGGAACTCCACTAATGTACTAATTCTTAATCAGCCCCATTTGCCAGTTGTACATGTGTGTACCGTGTACATGTAGAAGGGATATTCTGGGACAATCTAAAAGACCTACATTAATTAAGTTCACTTCAAATAAATAAATGTATATATGTTTAGAAATCTGTGCAAAGAGAACATTTTTATTCACCTGTTTTTATCTCTCAATCAAACTTAAAGAAGCATTAAAATTTTGATTTTCGAGCAAATTTTCAATATTTTGACAAGTACCAGAAAGCTGAACATTATAAAGGTGAAAAATAAAAACAAATCTTTGAACCCCCCACCCTCCACCCCCCCCCCCAAAAAAAAATCCAGCTATATGAAAGGTTATGTTAAAAACAATCTCATTAAAATCAGATCCTTTGATCCGCTCACATAAAGATCGGTGTTATGAAAAAGCTACATGAAAGAATATGTTGCCCTCTCTAGACCAGCTGACGGAGTGAAATCGAATTTTCCTAACCTGTAGGAAATTTTTTGATCCCATAGTTTTCAAGCCATTAAGAACTATTCCTTATAAATAAAAAAACAACATCGACCTCCAAAACCAATTTTGTAGAGTTAGGAGATGCAGCAATAAATCTTTTTTTTAAAGATAGACTTATTTTCGTCCCTTGTACAGTACGTCGATAACAAATCTTCAGCAAAAGAAAATTTAATTTATCATGCTTTCAGACTAACTATTTTCACAGATTTGTAGAAAACATTCGTTTAATATACGCGAGAGGTTTCATTTTTTTTATTGTCAAATTTTTCACAACCGTATTGTAGTAATTGAGATCAGTGTAATTTTTGTAACCAGCAAAATATTAACGAAATATGAAAATCTCGTGATAGTTCAATTAAAAGAAAAAAATAATTGAAAGCCTTTATAGTCCTCAAATCTATTTTATTCCCTCCCCAGATTAAAAACAATGGCCACAGTAATTATTGGTAAATATCAGCATCGACAGTAAATCTGCCACATCAACAAAATTGATCAGTATTTATGAGACTCAACAGTAAAGACGCCAGTAATTATCAGTAAAGACGCCAGTAATTATCAGTATTTATCAGACTCAACAGTAAAGACGACAGTAATTATTAGTATTTATCAGAAACAAGTAAATTTATCAGCAACGACAGCAAAAATAACAGTAAATATCAGTATTTATCAGCAAGAGCAGCACCGTAATTATCAAACATTATAGAATCTTAACATATTTTACGACCATTAGTGACCGATATCAAATGTGTGCATATCTTAAGTAAAAAAGGAATCAATTTCTACTAAATCTTTGTCATATTCATCATAATTGTGCCTGTATTACGAAATTTGAAATTATCATATTGTGCCATCCATGCGTTTGACAACAATATTTAAATAAATTAAAAAGTAGTAAAAAAAACAATATCTATTTTGCAACCACTATTAAATTAAAATAACGACCATTATTGAAATAATTATTTCAATAGTGGTTGACAGTGCATTTCAATAACAAACATAGTATGCAACCGCTATTGAAATACGACCATTATTGGAATAATTATTGGTTGGGAGTGCTTTTCAATACCAAACATAGGTTGCAACCACTATTGAAATAATGCTCATTTTGAAATAAAGATGTCAATGGTGATTACAATATAGATTTCAAGAGTGACTGATTGAAATATTGTTCTCAATAGTGCTTGAAACAATGATTCCAAAAGATATTGAACAAGAAATCTATGAGCCAACGCTCACTAGTAATACCCTCGCTCTGATAAGTAAACAACTATCATGTCAGAGGCGTAGTCATAAACTTAAAATTGGGGGGGGAGGGGGGCTCAACTCCAGAAATTCTTTGACAAGCAAAAAAAAAAAGGTCATCAGACAGTTTTAATGTGTGGGCACCAGCATATAATACCTAAGTTTATATATTGCCAATTGCAACCCTCCAACCCCCAATTCCAAAGCCTTAAGGCCGCATGTTTTAAATAAAGAAATATTAAGATGTGCATGTAATATCCATGGGTGAGTACAGGATATGTAATACAGGGGTATGGCATGAAATAATACTAGTCATATCACACTTTAAATGGTGGGGCCTAGGGGGCGAAGCTCCTGAGTTTTCGTGTAATTTAATAGTAAAACCAGAAACAAAAATAGTGGCATTGGTTAGATATGTATCAAAGTATGGCATTAATAATATTAATCATATCATACTTTAAAAATTTTTAGGGTGTGCGTCCCTCACGCCCCCTTAAATCAGCTAGCCAAAGTGATATCAAACCCCTGTCTAAGCTGAATGAGAGGATTTCAAATAGTGTTTTTAAAGTTGATTGACATTCATCACAGGTATACCGAAATTAGAATCTCCAATACTGCAGCTATCTTGTAGAAATTACTTATTTTGATGAGATTTGGATTGACTAGAATGCTATAGTACATGTATGTAAAAATAAATGAGTGCTAATGAATCAGCAATATTAAATAATTAATAATCTGTAGATTTGACAAAACTTACTTTTAGACTATGTGTTATACAAGAAATGGGATACAGCAAATAAATAATGACTTTCAGATGTCAACACAATGGGTAGCTTGTGATTCACATTTAATTTTGTCTAACAGATGCTGAGAGAAACAGAAACGTCTAAACTTAAATTTATAACCGCACTCCCTATCCCAAACTGGTAAACACAAGAGGTCTTGACAGATTTAATTACTATAATACATTACTATATTATACAACTATTACTTCAAGAGAAAAGCTTACTCATTTGTTGAAAATAAAAAAAAAAATTGTCATAAAATGAGGTTTAATATTATTTCAAAGTAGCTGTGATTTTGTTCTTCATTAAAAAGTGGGAGGGGGGCACAGACATACTCTTGCCCCCCCCCCCCCCGATCTGAAACTAGCCCCCCCTCTGTGACTACGCCTATGCATGTTAATTTAATTAAGTTCAATTACAGGTAGATGCACAGAAAAATTTGAAGTTGACATCAGATTCATTTCAAAATTAATCTCACCATATGAAGTGCCTCCACAAAGAGTGTTCTAAAATTAAGCATCTGCTATGAATAGATAATGAGAAAACTACAACGAAAATTTGTTACGTATGAAACGGACAGACACACAGAAAAACAGGAAGTTGACATCGGGTTTAAATAAAAATAAATCCCAACGTATGGCATGCATCAGAGAAGTTTGTGTAAAAATTTCGATCTTCTGCAATAAGTAGTTACTGAGGAAACAAGCATCTACAATAAGTAGTTGCTGAGAAAACTGCGACGAAAATTAAGTATGTATGAAACGGACAGACACACAGACAAACAGGAAGTTGACATCGGGTTTGAACAAAAACGAATCCAACATATGACATGCCTCAGAGAAGATTGTGTTAAAATTTCAAGCTTCTGCAATAAGTAGTTACTGAGGAAACAAGCATCTACAATAAGTAGGTGCTGAGAAAACTGCGACGAAAATTTGTTATGTATGAAACGAACAGGCACACAGAAAAACAAAAGTTGACATCGGGTTTGAACAAAAAAGAATCCAACACACAGAGAAGATTGTGTTAAAATTTCGAGCTTCTGCAATAAGTAGTTACTGAGAAAACAAGCATCTACAATCAGTAGTTGCCGAGAAAACTGCGACGAAAATTTGTTACGTATGAAACGGACAGACACACAGACAAATAGGAAGTTGACATCGGGTTTGAACAAAAAAAAAATCCAACATATGACATGCCTCAGAGAAGATTGTGTTAAAATTTCAAGCATCTGTGATGAGTACTTGCTGAGAAAACTGCGACAAAAAATGTAATGGATGAAACGGACAGATGCACAGACAAACAAGAAGTTGACAACAGATTCAAGCAAAAATGTATTCCAACGTATGGCATGCCTCAGAGAAGATTGTATGAAAATTTCAAGCATTTGCAATGAGTAGTTGCGGAGAAAACTCTGACGAAAATTTGTTACAGACGGACACACAGACACACAGCTACACGGACACCCAAACAGACAGAGAGACAGACGGACACACACACATGGGTAAAACAATATACCCCCCTCTCCCTCGGAGCGGGGGTATAATAATTAATCGCTGCTGACAATGATTTCAATACATTGTAAGCATTCTAAATATCAAAAGAAATATAAGGATGAATTACACTATTAGTTACACAGTCAGTTTGTGACCAATACGGATTCATACAGGGTGTTAAATGGAAATCCGTATTGGTATTGAGTCCCAATACGGATTTCCATTTCATACCCTGTATGAATCCGTATTAGGTCACTAACTGACTGTGTTGCGAATTTATCCCGCTGATGAGCATATTTCACCATAAAAAAATATTTCTGCATATTATGAAAAAATAAGTTTTAATCCAATAACAATCAACATAAAATATCGTTACAGTAACAAGAAGTTTAACTAAACTACATACGTAAACCGTATCTTAGCTGCCATTTTTATTTACAATAACAACGCTTCGCGTGTCCGATTTTCATATTACTCCTTGCCGGAGACGTAATACGGAAAATTTCAGGGCGTCATGTGATCAGGTTTTATCCAATCAGTAATCTACAAATTTGTGATGAAGCGGGATAAATTCATTTACAATACTAATACAGTGAAGTTAGTATTAGGTTTATTTCAATGGTATGTGTTATTTCAATAGTGTTTAAAATGTGGTGGTACGATGTTTTGAAACGTAATTTCAACTTCTTTCAAAAATAATCATTCACAAGTAGTCGTAATCTTAATAGTTAATTCAATAAATGAATTAAAAATGTTAGGAGAACTTAAAAAACAATTAATCCTTGTATTTTTTAAAATTTAAGTTTCTTCAACAAGTCTTGCAATGTGATATTAGCATAAAAACAATAAAAAATAATTATTTTAATCACTTTAAATTTTGAAATCTATATTTTAAGTAATTGATATTGAAATCTTTATATCTAAAGTGACCATTATTTCAATAATGGTTGCAACCTTTGTTTGGTATTAAAATGCACAACTTAACACTATTGTAATAATTATTTCAATAGTGGTCGTTTTGAAAGAGTGGTTACAACCTATGTTCGATATTGAAATGCACTCTCAACCACTATTGAAATAATGATTTCAATAGTGGTCATATTTCAATAGTGGATGCATGCTGTGTTTGCTAATGAAATGCACTTTCAACCACTATTGAAATCATTATTTCAATAGTGGTCGTATTTCAATGGTGGTTGCATGCTATGTTCGCTAACGAAATACACTTTCAACCCCTATTGAAATTATTATTTCAATAGTGGTCGTCATTTCAATAGCGGTTTCAACATAGCTATCTGAAGTAGGTTTTTAAAAACCTAAGTATTAGCTTTATGTCGTGCTGCCCTTTTGCACAGTTTTGGTTATCGTACTAATTAAATAATTTGGGAATTTTGAGAGACCCTTTATTAATAACAAATGCTTTTAGCCATGTTTAGTTTTGATTTGGCTGCGCTGTAACCTTAAGGAAGAGCAAAACGTGGATCAAATTTAAAACGATGTACGATTTTACGTCTCGGAATGGAATTGCTGATTACCGCGCATAAAATTCTATTTGTAGAGCAACGCTATCTATAAATTATTTTATCCAATCAAAAAAGTATTTCTTCCTAAATTTGCACAAATAATGGCCAAAAATCGTTCTTTGAAAACCTGTTAATACTCCAGATGACAAATTTTATTTTATGATATAAATTCTGCGACATGAAACTGTAATGCTGTAATTTTACCTGCTAAAATGAAATAAGAAAGGAAACTTACCCAATGATTCTTCAGGAATAAAATACAGTGTAACGTTACTTAAAAAACAAAAAGAATATTTCATTGTTTATTAAATCCTAAACAGTTGCATAAACATGATAATCTTGTCAATATATAGTGTCTTTCTCATTCATTATTAATATTAGTACGAGTAAAGGAAAAAATATTTTAACATAAATCATACAGTCCTAATTTTCAAAAGCCTTCAACATGTATAAAGTAAACTCCGATAAAAATTTAAAGAGTTTTCTCATGACATGCATTTATTTCATTTTAATATAAGCTCAAGACCTGTTACTTAACTATTTAAGGAATGACTGTAATTCTTGGCCAGATTATCGAGTATAATATCAGTTTACGCTTTATAATCCGCGAAGCGGATTATAAAAAAGCGTAAACTGACCCAAACCATATTATACTCGATAATTTGGCCAAGAATTACAGTCATTCCTTATAATTTTAAAATAATTAAACAATTATGGATGTAAAATTGTGTCGTTTTTTAACTTCGAATTTGCCGCTCAATAATACAACCGTAGTAACGGAAGTGATGGGAAGCAAGGGGAAGTAAAAACTGATACATAGATCTAGCAGCCATGATGCTTGTTTACATGAGGTAAGATCGAGCAACTGTTTGAAGTTAAAGGTTGGTACATTCATTAAATCTGGAATTTTTCATGAATCCAAAGGACTGGAAATGATCGAGGGGATTGATGGATACAGATGATTCAGCTGGTTGTCAAGGGGGTGTGTCCCCATACCAAACCAGATTATACAAAATGTTATGCGTTCCTTTTTGGAAATCAACCAATGAGAGACAAGAATACAAACAGAATTAAATTATTAACTCGTCTAGCTGTAACTTACATTAGATTTCTAAGTGTCCCTGTAAGAAATGCATTTTATTGTCCTCATTAAGGACATGTTTATTTGAATTGTTATCTTTTTCCCTGTGTGTATCCTCGTACAACTCTACTAATAGTATATATTATCTAATTACCGACAAAAGTATCACTCTCCACTGACATTACATTAAAAAATATGCGTCCTCTTGTGTCTCTGTAAGTCAAGAGTTGCTGAATGCCTTTCCACACACATCACATTTATAAGGCTTTAAACCTGTAAGTATCCTCTTGTAAATCTAAAATGCACTTGAGCCGCTGAATGCCTTCCCACACACATGACATTTATAAGGCCTTTTCACATGTATGTGTCCTCATGTGTCTCTGTAACTCACTTGAGCCGCTGAATGCCATCCCACACACATCATATTTATAAGGCTTTTCACTTGTATGTGTCCTCTTGTGTCTCTTCATTGCACTTAAGTCGCTTGATGTCTTCCCATACACATCACATTTATAAGGCTTTTCACCTGTACGTGTCCTCATGTGTCCCTGTAAATGTTCTGGCATGCTGAATGCCTTCCCACACGCATCACATTTATAAGGCTTTTCACCTGTATGTGTCCTCATGTGTCGCTGTAACTCACTTGACTGGCTGCATGTCTTCCCACACACATCACATTTATAAGGTTTTTCACCTGTATGTGTCCTCTTGTGTGTCTGTAAGTTATACGACTTGTTGAATGCCTTCCCACACACATCACATTTATAAGGTTTTTCACCTGTATGTGTCCTCTTGTGTGTCTGTAAGTTATACGACTTGTTGAATGCCTTCCCACACACATCACATTTATAAGGCTTTTTACCACTATGTGTCCTCATGTGCTTCTGTAAGTCACTTGAATGGTTGAATGCCTTTCCAGTTACATCACCTTCATATATCTTATCACCTGTATGTATTAAATGTGCCTGTATGAATATTTACTCTGAATAAACACATGTATATCATTTATATAGATTTGTTTAAGAATCTTGTCATTCTAATATTGTTTACAAGAGCTATATTACACATTTTTTCTTGCGATAAAACATAATTTTTCAGAATATCATTTGCTTTTACCTCTTGTTAGTTCTTCATGAATTTTAACTTCTATATCAGTATGCTTTTTACCAGAGCATGCAAATTTTGATGTACTGTCAGATATGGTGATGTTCTTGCACACTGAAGAATCAGTAAGGATATCCAAAAAAAATCTTTTCACTTCTCTTTCAACCTATGTTAATATTATAGATATCATAGATATATCATTGCAATTAAGAATTTCATATCTTATAACTGCAAACGTGTGTGCAAACAATTTGAGTAGTTATTTCGTGTTAGCGCATTACGAATATTTTTTGCACACACCGTTACAGTTATGAGAAGTCCTCTATATCTTTAAAAAACTAATTACTCATAGCTATTGTTTACGGTAAATATAAGCAGTATTCTTAATCACAAAAGACTCCAGTCTTGTATTCCACCATATTTCAAGTTAAAGACTACACCTTGTAGTTCCTACAAATACACATCGATCATCGCTTCCAAACTTTTCAATTACATAAACAATTTACATGGCCTGGATACCGGCTATCTGAAACATAATCCTCCTTCATGTTCATATTCTTCTTTGCCCTATAACTATAGTCCTCTTGGACACGTTATTACAGGTGACGTAAATATAGTTAATAACGAGGACCTTAGATCACTTATTTTAAAAGGTCCTAAATATAGGGAACCCCGATCCTTCAACTGGCGTCGGAATTTCATAAATATTATGGATTCTGTTGAAAATTACGCCAGACGATATGAGAAAGAAGACGTTGACACCTTGTCAGAATGGATAAAATATATAAGATCTATGTTGAAGTCGCGTATTAGGAGATTGAGGGGCAAAATGAAAACCATCTATCCTTCTGTGTTCAATAAACCAGAAGTGAAAAAAGAATTCGATACATGATCAGTACGCACTGGTTCCTGCCAACAAAGCAGGTAACAACATTGTCTTCGTAAGGTTCATTACGTTAATTGCATTCTAGAAGAACTTGGATTTAATTCTACAAATGGTAATCCTACTTATACTCATACTTCCCTTTCTAAGGAAGAAATTCTTCAAAATCACGTGTCAGTTTTGAATACTTTTAATATTCCACAGAACCAAAATGAATTTGAACTACCTTATATATATTGGATTCCGAAACTTCATAAGAATCCTTACAAACAAAGATACATTGCAGGTTCCAGTAAATGTTCAACCAAGCCTCTTTCATTACTCCTCACTATGATATTGACAGTAGTGAAGGAAAAACTTCAAGAGTACTGTTCAACTATATATTCAAGAAGTGGTGTGAATCAGATGTGGATACTTAAAAATTCTAAAGAACTCTTGGACAATTTGAAATCACAAGACTTTACAAAAATCACCAGCATAAAAACTTACGACTTTTCAACTTGAAACACAACATTTCCCCACGACAAATTAAAATCAGTGAGGAGTAATGAAAGAGGCTTTGGACTTTATTGTGCCCTAAAAATTTTAAACTTCATGTTCATAAGAAGTTATGAAATTGGCTTTAACAATAGTTGAGTAGATGAATATGAAAAATCATAAAAGAATATGGCATAAAGGAGGACCATTCTGGAAATATGACGTCACTAATTTGGTAAATTTCTAAGTTTAATGCAGAAAAGCCTCAAAATGACTCATTTTTGTGCTTATTTTCCTTCAGAAAATAGTGTCTGCCACTGTCGCCCACATGAATTTTTGGATATATTATGTAAACTGCTTTAGAAAATAACATATTTAGAAATCTTTGTGGGCGACTGTGGCATAATATGTTTTCTGAAAGAAAATTCCACTGAAAATTAATGTCTTCTGCAACTTTTTAAGAAAATACGGGAAAATGCACGAGTTAATGAAGTCACAATTAGCATTTAGGAAATCATATGAGAACCAGAAGTCTCTGTCGAGACTGTAGCTCTACTGGTTTGTACTTATCAAAAACCATTGCACTATTCTATGTATCTTAGTGTAGTCTACTTGTGTGCCAAATTATATTGAAATCAGACAAAAACTGTAGAAGGAGTAGCGTTTTAAAGGAATTTCACAGAAAATTCTATTTTTTGTAACCATGGCAACACCGTTCATCGAAATCAAAAATCGATGCACCGTTCATCGAAATCAAAAATCGATGCACTGTTCTATGTATCTTAGTGTAGTCTACTTGTGTACCAAGTTATACTGAAATCAGACAAAAACTGTAGAAGGAGTAGCGTTTTTAAGGAATTTCACAGAAAATTCTATTTTTAGTAACCATGGCAACACCGTTCATCAAAATCAAAAACCGATGCACTATTCTATGTTTTAGTGTAGTCTAAATATGAAATCGGACCAAAACTGTAGGAGGAGTAGCGTTTTTAAGGAATTTCACAGAAAATTCTATTTTTAGTAACCATGGCAACACCGTTCATCGAAATCAAAAACCGATGCACTATTCTATGTATCTTAGTTAGTCTACTTGTGTGCCAAGTTATACTGAAATCAGACCAAAACTGTAGAAGGAGTAGCGTTTCAAAGGAATTTCACAGAAAATTCTATTTTTAGTAACCATGGCAACACCGTTCATCGAAATCAAAAATCGATGCACTATTCTATGTATCTTAGTGTAGTCTACTTGTGTGCCAAGTTATACTGAAATCAGACAAAAACTTTAGAAGGAGTAGCGTTTTTAAGGAATTTCACAGAAAATTCTATTTTAGTAACCATGGCAACACCGTTCATTGAAATCAAAAACCGATGCACTATTCTATGTATCTTAGTGTAGTCTACTTGTGTGCCAAGTTATATTGAAATCAGACTAAAATTGTAGGAGGAGTAGCGTTTTGAAAAATTGTTTACAGACGGACAGACAGACAGACGGACGGACGCCGGACGCATTACTATCGCATAAGCTCTTCTGGTCTCTGACCAGTAGAGCTAAAAACGATTTGTGTATTCTTGCTACATGGAATTCCAATGATTAAAAAAGAATAAAATTTAATTTCTTTTATCACTTGCATATTTTTGAAAAATTCCGGGCTTAATTTGTTCTGAAACTGTACCCTGTTCTTTCCCGTATGAAATCTACATTGCATATTTATATTTACACGTTATTTTAAAATATAACAAATCCTGTAAAAATTATAATTTTATTATTATTGTGCGTTTTTTATTAAACACTTAGACACTCTTATTAAATTTTCTATTATAATGAATTTTAATATTTTTTTTTAAATTTACATTTAAATTGTTCTAACTCCGCAGAAACGCAAGGCACCTTAAATTTTCCGTATCAAATAACTGACCGCCTCCTGGCGGCCGGTATTTATTATTAAACAAGCCTCTGACAGGTCTGCAAATTCAGAGTGGACAACATATCTGTAACAGGTAAGAAGAAAATGTATGGCTGGACCGGGAATAAAACCCTGAACGCTTCATCATTATTCAGGTCCTCTTGCAAGGCCGATATCTACGGCCCAAACCATTACAACTGTACACAAATCTCACAGTCAGAAGTTTTTAAACAATTCTCTGGCCTTTTGTAAATTTTGTGAATCATTTTATTTTCCCTTTTATATATACAGTATATCGTGTTTATTATACAAATCTATTTTAACATAATTGTGTTGGTTAATTTAATTAAATGACATAAATTTATAAAGATTATTGCTTAGAAGATATTAAAATACTTTTCTTTGATGAAAACATTATCCCTATGTTTAAGCCAGGAATTTTAGCTACAACTCAGTATGAAACTTTTTTTTCCAAGAAATTTGAACTTTTATCGTGGCCCCGTTTACCCCTATGGGTCAAGAGTTGAACAAACAAACTTGAATCTTCATAACAAAAGTGTGTTCCTCTGTTCTTGAGAAGAAAATTTGTAAAGATTTTTCCTTTATACTTCCATATTAAACAATGTTAAACTTGTTTAACCATTTCGACTCCATCCTACCCCACGAAGGCATGCATGTCTTAAACTAACTTGAATCTAACCCACCTGGGGATGCTTTCACATTTTCAAATGTCAAATCATTGCTTTGTTGCTCTTAAATAGAAGAATTGTCATAATAGTGGCCCATTCATACCTTTGAGGGATCATAATTTGCACAAATTTGAATCGACACTATCAGATAATCATAGGATTCCATATATTTGGTCAGAGCGTCTGCTCAAGAGCTGCGAAGTAAGGAGTCAATCCTTATGTGGCAGATTCGAATCCCACCGTGGAGTCCTGTGGATATGACCGTATAAATTGAGGTCCCTTGTGGCAGTAGGTGCTAGCATGAAAAGGATCCCTCCCTGCTCAATGGCATTGATTGAGAAGATTTTTCAATGATGTTAACAATTTTTCACCATTTCTAAATGAACAGACATGATCACAGGAAGAAACAAGACCTTTCAGTTAAAACTGAAAGGCGGCTTTCAGTAACTTTTCAGTGGCCATTCAGCCACTGAATGGCACATACATTTCAGTGACCTTTCAGTTGCCTTTCAGTCACATTTCAGATACCTTTCAGTCACCATTCAGCGGACACATTTCCATCAACTTTCAGTGGCCTTTCCATCAACTTTCAGTGACCTTTCCATCAACTTTCAGTGACCTTTCCGTCGACTTTCAGTGACCTTTCCATCAACTTTCAGTGACCTTTCTGTCGTCTTTCAGTGACCTTTCCGCCACCTTTCAGTGATATTTAAGTCTCAATTTAGCATTTTTTTCACTAGCGTATTATTTTATAATCAGATATTTTTCCTAAACAAGGAAGCAATATTTTGAATAAAGATTTATTATTCAATCTTAATTGTTTTTTTTTTACTTATCGTGATCAAATCGGATACCTTAAAATATGTCTAAGTAATTATTATAATTTTATAAAATATGTGAGACTTCTTCAAAATGATTTTTAATTTTCTAGTTACATTTAGAAAACAAAAATTCTTCAAGTGATAAAAAATGATGATGATAACCGATTCAAAATTTAAATAAATGCATAACATTCTATAGTGCTATACGTGTATTTTTTCATGAAAATATATAGTTTTGATTGATGAGACAGAATTCATATTATTTAAACCATTTCTGGAAGATCGCAAGTATTACTGATCAATTTTATTTCTTAATTATGTCATTGTCAAAACTGCAGGATATTTAGTTTTTGAAAGACATTATTTTAAATTCATTACAAGAATAAATAAATCGTTTATACATGCCTCTTGTAGAAAAAGAATATATAGGAGATTTTAGCTTTTCTTAATGATATTGCTTTAATAAAATCATTAATTCTACTAAGTTTCTAGATAGAGAATTTACAACGATCTTAAATCTTTGACACAGGAACAGGTGCCTGTCTCTGATAATTGTCATCATCCCGATAGGAGATGTGTAATTAATTAGTCTGTCCCCAAAATCCGCGCAACTAACATAAAATATACAAAAGATATACAAGATTCTGAAATCGAACCAAAAAGGCAAAATTATAGACAAAAAAAAATTGAGTCAAGGTCATGGCACACCCTATGGTCATGAGAAATCTCTGTCTGAAATATTAGATTCTAATGTTCCTCCGCAAGAAAGATATGAACCAGATAAGATGGAAGGACGGTGATTTCTATAAATTGTTTTAATACATTTTATATCACTAACAATGATATCTCGAATACCATAGATTATCATCAAAGTGATATTTTATCTCACTCCTTTATTCTTTAAGATTTGCACTCTTGATATCTTGAAACATCTGCTATCTTGAAGTTTTACATCAAGTTTGAGATAACAATGTTTGACTGTAGTTTGAAACTCACCTGATATCCTGCAGATCTATCTGAATCTGGATAGGTAACATTTTCTTTTCCTTTCTTTCGGCATTTCAATACATGTCTTTTATGAAAGTCAGAGGTACTGAAGCAGAGTTTGCAATATTGGCAAGGAAATACATCTGCATTAAAAAAGACATATTTTTGCATTAATGTTCTAGGTATTTTTATGAGGGAAATTTTGATCCCCCAATGTTTTGTTTAATATTGAGAACATTTATCCATTTCAAAAGATTTTTTGCATTAAGAGCAGCTTTTTATGACAATTTAAGAGTAAATAAATTTAGACGTAATTACCATCCGGCACTGTATATGGTTTAGTATTTGTGAACAAACTGTATCCATGTTTGTATTTACAGTGGTTTCCCATGAATTCTTTGCTGCTGAATCCAATTTGACACCAAGGACAGCAGAACACTTCTACAAATAATCATTTGACATAGTGACATTATCGTAATTTAAACAGACATTGTTTGAAACTTAAATGACAGAAAAAGTGAGCAATCTCACAAACCCCACGCTCCCCCAAAAGTCGAAGCGCTGAAATTTCCCAAAAAAATAAAGGAATCAAAATTTCTGGTAATATGTACATGTATCTACACATTTTGTCCTAAATATCTGCAAAGTTTGATGAAATTCTGTGCAGCGGTGTCTGAGGAGTTGCGCTGACAAAAATTTCCATCTCTATATTCAAAATATGGCCAAAAATGTAAGTTTAAAAGTGCGAAAATTCCCGGACAAAAATAAAGGAATCGGAATCTCCTGATAATATACACATCTACACAATGTGCCCTGAATAACTGCGAAGATTGACGAAATTCTGCGCAGCGGATTTTAAGGAGTTGTGATTACAAAAAAAAAAAAAAACAGGACTGACGGACAGGTTTAAAACATTATTTTGCGACTTGTTGCGTGGGGTATAATAAATATTATTTTGAAATTTAAATAAAGGGGTATTTTATGATATAAAAACAATAACTTCCATTCAATGGTTGATATCTATGGATGTCCATGTTTCTTTGGAAAATAAGAAAAAGGAAAGGAAAGAAAGAAAAATAGACATACAAACAAACAAAAACCACACAAACAAATTTATTACCCTCTCCTTTCACAATTTTTGGAGTGGCATCCATTTCTTCTCGATATATACCTAGTTCTTTCCCGTAATCATGACCGTACGGCGGGGATATCTTTAAAAGATCTATAATATATTTGTCCTTTGTACTGAAATGCCACAACATTCTGTTCTGAATCTGATCTGGCGCAGTTGACATATCTCATCCAGTTACTGTGGGGTTCTTTAAAAGCATTCACAAAATGACTTGGTTGGCCCTTTTTATATATCTACAAGAAATAACACTGTGAGATTGAGAAGTTGTAAAGGAAATGCAGTAAATCTCGTTTAGTAAGAACACAGGTATTGCGTATATTCCCGAATATAGTGAAGTAATCTTGGATCCCAAACTATGCAAATTTAACGAAATCCTAATACGGATATAGCGAATTATGGATAAAAATATTTTCCAGGTCTCAGTGACTTCGTTTTACTGTAGTCAAAATTTGAGATAATATAAAATGTGCATATAGGCCAATAAGCCTCCAATATATGCTTTTATATATTATATAGTTAATAAATAGTCTAAGACAAAAAAAACTAATAATAATCCAGAAAATTTTAGCGCTCAATATCTTGGTATTTTATTGAACACTAACTAATTTGTAATACGTATATAAGTATGCCTGAAACAATCCGAATACAAGCGTTCAATATCGAAGGCCCCATTCTTAACAATGAATGTCGTCGGTTCAACATCTCGGAGGCAGATTTATGATAGAAGGTGACTTTTAGGTAAGAAGTGTTCATTTTCAGGCAAAATTAAAATTATTGATTGATATTAATTTAGTACGTATAAGCCTCAATAATAAAATATTTCATTGCAATGTTGTACTCTAAAGGACTAAAACTTATTTCATATAAACAGGAGTACTTGGCAGAGTACTTCTGCAAAGAATCGTATTTATAACTCACGTAATGTCACTGATGATGTATATATGTTCAACTTGGTAAAAATCTGTATCAGAGTTGCATGACAAAGTCAGAGTTTGTAAAACAATCTCATTCAGCAAATTATCATTTTTGCAAGGTTTTTATTGTTACAAAATCAAGAAATGTTGATTCATTGCATTGCTTGATAGCAGGTGGAGTACTGAAATCAGCAACTGTTGAAAACATTGCTACTTCAGGTTTGAATTTTCATCATTTAAATCTTATATGGAAAAGAAATGGTGAAGATGGTTTGTTAAATGTATTGTATGCAAAGAACAGTATAGATTAACTAAGGGTTATTCAAGTTAAGCAATTACTTGAGGGATAAAAGCTATGTTGTTATTTTCAGATATAGAGTTTTTACACCTAATTTCATTTTTGATGGTTTATATCCCTCATGAAAATTTGTTTTATGCATTATTTTTTTTTTAAATATAGTAACCAAGATGCATAAGTATATCAGTTGATTTGATATAATGCAAGAGCACGCTATACACGTATGAACATTGTCTAAACAAGGATAGTCATTGATAAACAAATTGATGAAACAAGAATATGCAAACATGTTCATAATTTATAATTATGTACAACATTTTATAAGTATTTTCATAATTTTATATAAACATGTTCAACAGTGATGTGCAACAGAATGATCATTTACAATCCATAACTGTCATAGATTTTGCCTTGTGTGCACTTGATTATTACAATATGTACAATGCTATGATGTGTTTGTAAATTGAATATATGGATCACATTATAACACGTTTATCCTTATGATTATTGTATAAGCATATTCAATAGCGAAGAGCAACAGAATGATTATTTTATAAGCATGTTCAATAGTAAAGTGCAACGGAATTATGTACAATTCATAACTGTCATGGTTTTTGCCTTGTGTGCACTGGATTCTTACAATGCTATGATGTGTTTGTAATTAGATATTTGGATCATATTTTTGAACACACGTATATTGTACAATGTCTTTTCTTCAAGCTGGTAAAAATTACTGTTTTTATGACAAATCTGTTCTGAATTTATGCATTGGTAGAAATAAGAAGCAGGTAATAATATTTGACATTACATGTCCGGTTGTTTATCCTACCATAAGTCATTTTTTTCATTAACATTGTATTATTATACCCCCCCCCCCCTCCTCGCTTGAAAGGTGGGAGGGTATAAAGTTATCGGTATGTCCGTCCGTCCGTCTGTTGCGCTTTGGGGTACCCATCTCTTATCCGCAACTCCTCTCATATCAATGAAGGAAATTTAATGAAACTTTCACAGAATGTTTATAACATATTGCCATTGTGCACCTCCTATTTTACTTTTTGATCTGCAAATATATTTTGGATTTTCCAGAGCAAAACATGGATACTGTCATTATATTCATATGGGAGCCTAGGTAGGGGTATTATTTAGTGAGCTCACTGCTCACAGTACCTCTAGTTTTGTTCTGTATTACTTATATAAATAAATATATTTATGTAAAAATAATTATTTTGTATCACTTTAAATCAATTTTAAGGCCATTGATAGATTTCTAAAAAATAAAGGGAGGCAATGAAGAACGTGCCTTTTTAAAATTTTCTTTGGTATTTTTTTTTTATAAATGAGTAAATGCATTCAAATGGAAATATTTAAGAAATTTATGCCATAAAAATATCACTATTTTTTTTTCATTGTGAGTCGGATACCTTTTATGCACTAACTCAAGTTAGAAGAGTTCATTGAAGATGCAATTTTTTTCATCATAAATACTGTAACACTTAATTTATATCACTTACATGTGCCCAATGGGAAAAAATCACATTTTTTTTTTCTTCACTAATACCTTAGCAAAACTCATGATTTGTTTTTCAATTTTAGTTCCATAAATCAAAGTACTGAACGCACTCATGGGAGTTGAACATGGTGTATAATAAAATCTTTGATCGGGAGGTTAAGTGAGTATTTCTTACCCCCTGCTTGAAAAGCGGGAGGATATTTATTAATCTGGAATTCCGTCCATCTGTTTGTTACGCTTTAGGTATACCCATCTCTTATCCGTAACTCCTCTTACACCACTGAACGAAATTTTTATAGAATCTTTATTACATATTGCCGTTGTGCACCTTCTATTACTTTTTCATCCTACACATAATTTCGGTTTCCCATTGCAAAACATATTCATATTTGAGGCGGTTGATCATTTATAGAATTCACTGCTCACATGCAGTCTTCAAATTTGTTATATATTTTTCCTTGGCACCTTTACCCATGTGTTATGAAAATTTCAGTTTCGCAGGAATAATATCAATATTGATATAATGTGGATTTTAACACAGCATCCTTTTAAGAGCTAACAGGTTTGTTATATATAAAAATTCTCTGTGAATATAAATGTATTTCAGTTACACGAACATTATACATGGAGTACGTCAGAACTTAATCTTTTTTAATATTGTGAAGAAAAAAGCAATACCAAGTTAAAAACAAATATTTAATGACCAAACATAAAAACAGTGGTATATGTGAGAGTTTGTGAGCGTACAAATTATCTGGTATGTAAATGAGGTTTTCCTTTTATTAAAAAAATATACTTCATTTTGTTGCTTTTAATCGCGATTTTACGAAAACATGGGTGTCCGTTTTTGGTTTTACTAGTAACATTTATAACAGAGTACTAGATGTAACGCTTTTGGAAGGTGATACTGCTGATTTACTAATAAATACGCATATTTCCTAAAGTTTTAATGCATTAATGAATTAATTTAAACCAAGGAAATGTTCATGAAAAGTTTGAATAAATTCTCTGCACCGGTAAAAAAGATATTGCTAAAAATCCGGGACCCCCGGGCGTCGAGAAGACTAGATTCACCGCTTGCTGTCAGTAAAGTTGTCGTTCGTATCTCTTTCAGTGTATGACGCTACACTGAAAATGAGTTCCATTACGAAAAACTTTTGAGGTTCTTTATAATTTAGTTTTACTTTTAACAAAATCTAATATTCAAAGTAGGATTACTTTATCATTACATTTAGTTACATTTCAAATTATGAAAATGAAAGAAAAAGTGAGCAGACTCACATACCCCACGCTCCCCCACCCGGTAATATGCACATCTACAAATTGTGTCCTAAATATCTGCAAAGTTTGATGAAATTCTACGCAGCGGTTTATGAGGAGTTGCGCTGACAAACTGTTCACCACTATATTCAAGATATCCCAAAAAATCTATGTTGTAAAGTGCCAAAATTCCCAGAAAAATAAAGGAATCAGAATTTTCTGGTAAAATGCACATCTATACATTGTGTCCTAAATATCTGCGAAGTTTGACAAAATTCTGTGCAGCGGTTTATGAGGGGTCGCGCTGACAAAATATTCATCTCTATATTCAAGGTATGGCCAAAAATCTAATTTGAAAAGTGCCAAAATTCCCAGAAAAATAAAGGAATCAGAATTTCCTGGTAATGTGCACATCTACACACTGTGTCCTAAATATCTGCGAAGTTTGACAAAATTCTGTGCAGTGGTTTATGAGGAGTTGCGCTGACAAACTATTCATCTCTATATTCAAGGTATGGCCAAATGCCTAAGTTAAAAAGTGCGGAAATTCCCGGAAAAAAATAATGGAATCGGAATTTCCAGGTAATATGCACATCTACATATTGTGTCCTAAATACTGCAAAGTTTGACGAAATTCTGTGCAGCGGTTTATGAGGAGTTGCGCTGACAAAAAAAGAGGACTGACTGACTGACGGACGGGTCAAAAACATAATACCTCCCGCAACTAGTTGCGTGGGGTATAATTAGATCAATTCAGGAGAAAATGACATGAACTATTTGTGGCGGATATTTATGTATGTTTTCTGTTGAATATCATCGGAGTAAATCGGGCGACACAGTAGCCTCGCTTTCGGCTCTATATAATCAACACAAATTCCTGCGCATGTTAAATACGTGATGGCCATGGGAGATTGAACATAGTTCAATTCCCAAAAATTATAGGTGAAATCTTCAACCACCCTTTCATTGCCAAACAGTTTTACCGGAGATTAAAATGTTGAAAACGAAATCTATAAAATGTCATAAATGAAAAGTTAAAAATTTCCACAAACTTCCAGAAATGAAATGTAGCCATTTTTTTTTCAGACCAGCAAACTACAAATTTTTAGTTAGCTAATTTACCTGGACTTTGAACAACATACCTGCCAAGCATATCCAGTTTCTTGTGCTTCATCCTGATTTTCAGTTAGTTCTCCCTCATATGGACCAAATCTTGTTCTTTTCAGGAAAAATTTATCAGCAAATACCCCAAATCCAGCATTGACAATGTTTGACTCTCTTACTGAGAGGCCGACTGGAAGCGTCTTCTTTGCTCTGTCAGGAATACCTTGGGGTTGCTAAAAATTAATCAGTTAAATAGAACCTCCATAGCTGGCCAGTTAATTAGCAAACATACTTATAAATGTGTAAGAAGGAAATTGGAAAAGATAGTTTTTAAGTTTGAAAACTCTATAAATATTAAGCAATGCAATATCTTACTTCTGAATTGTTGTCCTCTAACAGTGAACCACTTATTTGACAATCATCTATTTAAAAATCTCCTTCATGTTCCTACATATCCTATCTATATACTGGACAATTTCCTTCACGTTTCTATATCTTATTTCTGTTTCAGTGACCATTAACAGTGGACCATTTATTGGACAGTCTCTTCAATACTATCAGTGACCACTAAAAGTGGACCATGTACGTATTAAAAAATCTCCTTCATGTTCCTACATGCTATGTCTATAGCAGTAGCCACTAAGAGTGGACAATGTATCGGACAGTCATCTTCATGTTCCTATATCTTATCTCTGTATCAGTGACCACTAACAATGGACCATGTACTGGACAGTCCCTTTCATGTTCTTATATCTTACCTCTTTATCAGTGAGCACTAACAGTATACTATGTATTGGGTCAGTTCTCTTCATGTTCCAATATCTTACCTTATATCAGCAGTCTCGTTTAATGTCTTCATTTCTTTAGTTCTATGGTCGATACAATAACCTTGTCAGCAAATACAATTTATCATTGATTCAAATGCTGACTGACGTTTTTCATACCAATTGATAGTCCGTTATTTATACACTGAATTGACGACGGATTTTTTTTCCCGTTTTTTCACGATCATGACAATGAGCACACGGCGGGTGTGACTTGTCAGCAGGGGAGGCTCACTCCTCCATTCCAGGCACCTGATCCTATCTCTTATCTTTCGGAGGTCCGTATTTGCTCTGCTCGTGTTTTGTATTGTTTTATGGACTTTGAGATGGAATACTGTTCTTTATCTCCATATCCTTTTTACCTCTGTGTCAGTACCCAACTGGCAATAACATCAGACTGTGTAATAGACAATTTCCTACATGTTTCTATATCTTATTTCTTTTTCAGTGACCACTAACAGTGGACCATTTATTTGACAGTCTCTTAAATATTGTATCAGTGACCACTAAAAGTGGACGATCTATTTGAAAATCCCTTCATGTTCTTACATCTCTGTGTCAGTAATCACAACAATTGACCATGTATTGGACAGTCATCTTCATGTTTCCATACATCGCACCTCTGCATCAGTCACCACTAACAGTGGACCATGTACTGAACAACCCCCTTCATGTTCCTATATCTCATCTCTCTATCAGTTATCATTACAGTGGACCATGCACTGGACAGACGCATCATGCAGGGTTCTAAAAATTATCTCTGTAATAGGGACTAGTGGCCACTATCAGTGGACCATGTATTGGACAGTCCCCTTCATGTTCCTTAATCGTACCTCTGTATCAGTGACCACAAACAGCGGACCTTGTATTTGACAGTTCCTTAAATACTGTATCAGTGATCACTAAGAGTGGACCATGTATTGGACAGTCCCCTTCATGTTTCTACATCTTACCTCTGTACATGATTCAGTGACAGTCCCTTTCATATTTCTATATCTTACCTCTGTATCAGTGATCACTAACAGTGGACCATGCATTGGACAGTCCCCTTCATGTTCCCTATTACATTCCTCACAGTCTGCATTAAAACATAACAAGAAACCCATTCGCTTTATGGGTCACCTGAGTAACATGTAACTACTTTCTAACAATTGAATTTGGTTGTTTTAACCCCCAAAACCATGAAATTCACAAAGAACTTTATTCGGTAATAACCAATATTTGCCCCCCAAATCAAACTTTGATGGAGATATATTATATTAAGTTCTTAAACAGGGGAGTATATGCTGACTTCAAAGCACTGAATATTTTCATAAGTAATGACGCCATATGTACGTAATGACGTCACAAACATGACGTAAATTTCAGTTTTTTATGAATTTTACAGAAAAATGTATATTTCATTGATATTTTGAGTAAAAGTCACCGAACGCATGTGTGTTCAGGATCAATATTTTGATATAATGTGTAGAATGATAATATCAATGAAATATGTCAATATTGTTCCTGAACACACATGCGCTCTCTAAATTTTAAAGCTAAAATTGTTGAGAATTTGTCCATTTTGTCCTCTTTCTGAAAAAGGATATAAAATCGGACTAGTTTGTGACGTCATAAAAACAAAAATTGTGAATACACTGCTTTGACACTATAATATTTTCTGTTAATTTATATTTCTCAAACAATTTATTGAATTCAGCACATTTCAGGAAGTTTTCAAAATTTGACTTTTGTGGGGGCAAATATATGTAATATACCGCATTTAGTTCTTTGATAGAGGCAACATTGTTTATCATAACTTTACACTTAGCATGCTTTTTAGATTACTTATTACCCAGAAGTACTGTAGTAGTAGAGAGTAACAAAGAGAAAATGCACTCCCATCTTATTACCACCAGTTGTGCATCCTATCCCACAGGAACCACCGACCCTGGCGCTACATATATCAAAATTTTGGAAATTTTATAATAAATTTATTTCATCATAAATGGTTGATTTATACAAAAGAGCAGATTTCAAAACATTAATCTATTTTCAGACTATGTTCATATAACACCCTCATCTTCTTGGTACCATTGACCCAGATGCCTAAAATTAATCACTTGGAAAAAGGTTTTTTGCTTCATCATAAATATTTACTAAGATCATTGGCATAATACCCAGAAGCAAAGGAATAGATTTCCAAAGAATTCAAGCATTTTCACAATATAATCATTAGAGCCCTGCCCTAACACCAGAACCCCTGACCCAGGGACCATGAAATTCACCAATTTGAAAGAGACAGTCTTATTCTACATAACTACATGTACATGTATGTACACAGCTAAATTATTTATTGCCCAGGAGCAGAGAAGTTTTTTAAAGTATAAACACATTTTCTAATATACATGTTTAATAAATAGAGTCATGTCCCTTCACCAGAACCGCCTACCCTGGGGCCATAAATTTCGCAATTTTGGTAGAGACTCAATGCTGATTACAATCATGCCAACAGTTTGACTGCTTGATTTCCAGGAGTATCTATAGAAGAATATTTTTAAAAATTGCATTAATTTTTGAGGTTTTGTTGATCTCTGAGGCCCCAGGGGTGCATGCCATAGACCACGAACAAAGATGCTTTGTGCCTTAATTTAAACTGTTTGAGTGGTTGCAGAGAAGAAGCTGAAATGTTTAAATGTTAACAGCCATTCTCTGTAACCACTTGAACTTCGTTGCCACGCATGGTCACCGATTTTGATGAAACTTCACCCATGCTTAGTACTTGACACCAGAAACAAACATCAAACAAAATTTCGTTGCTATGTGTCTCGGTTGCTATGGCAACAGCTGGAAAATTATGAAAAATCGAGATTTTCAGCAACTTTAAATCTTGACTGTGGCTTAATAAAAACTAGAAAAAGGAAACATACCATTCTCACAAAAACATGACACCTTGATGTCACTTATACTGTAAGTAAGTGGTAACCAAGGGTACATTTGGAATACATTTAAAATGCTGAAATATGCTGAAAAACACTCCGTATTCACTAATGGTAGGTGTTATATGCTCAAACTTAATCAACGACTCAAGAAAAACAATGAAAATATTTGACCTTAAGTATATAGGTTTAAGCAATATTATTCTATAAATAACTTTTATGGTTGCCATGGTAACACAGTGTAACCATGCAAAACTAGTAACTAAGATTGGGTTAATGCTACTGTCTTGAGGAAAAACATGAAAATTCAAGACTGGCAAATATGCATCCTTAGGACCGTGCAACACCAAAACCATAAGAAAAATTGGGTATAATTACTACTTTGCAGTGTTACCATGGAAACAAAGTACCAGTGCTTAAAAGTGAATTATTTTTCTCTACATTGAGAATTAAATTGCCATTTAATCAAGAAAAAAATTAAAGGACTCAGCTTGAGTAGTACTTATCTGTTAGAACTGAAGTTGAATATCATATATTGATAAAATTTGATGAAGAAAACAACACTGTTGCTATGGTTACCAAGAAGGGAAAATGTTCGATTTTCTGAACTTTATATCAATATTAAACCCCGTGTGCCAACTTCTTGCATCCACTTAGAGATTGGATGATAGTCAAAATTAAAAGTCAGGTAAGCTGTTAATAAATATCAATCATAAAAGTTTTGGGAATCTACATTTGAGGGTACGTATCCAAGGAAAGAAAATATTTTTAAGGTTTTTTAGCATATATTTTCTGCTTATTTCCATAGCAATGCTCTAGTTAAAGAATCTGATCTGAATTTTTTCAAATGGGAAAACTAGGAGCACACCAACATCTTTAAAAATTGATCATTAGTTATGAGGAAATGTGCTTTTTTTATAAGATAGGATCAGATTTAAACATACAGAATGTTACTTTGAAGGCTCTCTGTGGTATAAAAACCTTGGCAACCATTGCCAACCAAAATGAAATATCATATTTTGTTCTTGGTATATGTTTCAAGGCTCTTTTTTCTGTTATTTGGTCACATTTCATCCTATAATTGCTTTTTATTTTTACGTGTATGACTTTATAAAATTCAATGAATATTTTTTTTACTTTTGAATACTTTGTTTCCATAGTAACGTATGTAATAGTTGATTTACCAAACATGTTTATCATGCATTTGAGACATCTGACCTTCTAATTTTGGAAACAGTCATCGCCAATAGTTTGCTTTGCCGCAAATGTTAACTATGGGGCTCTAAACATGTTAAAAAATGTCTTTTTTCGAACTTTAAGACATGTTGCCATGGTAACTATAAAGCATAGCAACCAATTTTTGCCTGATTTCAGTTTAGGGTATCAATGACTTTTATCATAGAGAGTTTGGAGAAATTCTGAGACTATGCGTGCCACAGCTCCTATATAAAATTTCAAGTCATTACAGAGAATGGCTCTTAACAAACGACGAATGATGACAGACAAAAACAGATAGCAATGGGTCACCTGATTTTATTCAAGTGAACTAATAAGAGACTTTCAATATATCACAACCTTATTATCTAGTGGACCTATTTTTCTTAACCACTTACACCATTTGGGTTTAATGTGTAGCAGAAGTTCAGAAACATATGAAATCATCCCCTGTTGCTTTCCCCATTTGACAATTTATTTACAGGGGTGGACGTCTCTGAAATAATTTTTTCTATTGGGAGTCAATGTATTTAGCCATGCAATATATTAAAAACATATGTGTTCAAATATACAGCATAACGTTTACAGCATAGAATCCTTATTCCTTTAACTAATACGCTTTTATTAAAACTAATAAGACCTACATATAAAATCGTCATCATCTGGCACTTCAACATCCATGTAATTCAGTCTTTGTTGTACTCGAAGTGGATATGTACGCACTTCTGTTTTGTTGGTCTCTTTAATTGTTTTTTTCAGTCTAAAAAATATATAATGGATATTATTTATTTTATTCCAAAATAAAAAGAACAATTACATGTATAATACTACCTAGTATCTATCAAGTAATTATGGTCTACATTAGCATCACTCAACTTTTAATTCTGTATTTCTGTATTTTACGTGTACATTGTATTACTAGTATGCTAAAATTGCTACTCTTTGCTTTGCATATATTATGAAATCTACCACATGTATTGATATAAATTTCATATATTCATGCTCTGCTTTGAACTTGAATAGTTTCAACAGACTTTTGAGCTTGATTTAAATGTTCCTTAAGTCCATGTTTGTTTAAATACTATTGCATATACGGAGCTACTTGCAGAGTTTGACTTTTTATTGCTAAATGTTAAAAACAAGAGAGAACAAGAGATATTCTTTTTCTTATTATGATCTTAAACATCACATGTCTGGTATTAATTTTTTTTAAAACCAGAGGAATGACTGTACGTTTTTAAACATGTATATATTTCCTTTAAAATGGTGGACTGGACATAAACTTTACATTTTTATTCACTTTTAAGATATTTTGTTTTACCTTTACTTTTCTGGGTCTTTTTTCCTTTTGCTCCTTCACTGGGACCGTTAACCTAACTGTTTGTTTCTTTTCTATAGAAATGAAACCAAAATAAAAAAAAAATAACCTTGATATTTTAAAATGAAATGGTATATATATCATTATCAATATCTATTGATATCTAATAATGGATGAAAGATTTCTTTCAAAAAATTATATATTTATCACAGCATACAATGCAGCTCTTCTATGAACTTTATAATTCTAAACTTTGAATGAATAAATTAATTCCAGAATATTGAATTCTGTTCAAAATACCGTTATTTCAGTCTCCATATTTCATTTTCAATAAGTATCAAGCAACAAAAAAATCAAGATATACCAAATGAATATAGTTTGTATACTGGTGAAAGTGATAAAACTGCTCATTCCAGCAATATATGTATCTGAGTCCATGAAATACTGTGCTATACATGTGAAAAAAATAGACTAAAAGAGAGCAAACTCGTGGTAAATGAAGGAGAGCTAGTGAACTATGAAAAACAAGAGAAAGAGAAAAGGGAGCAATTTACATGTAAGAACAGAGTGAATGCAGAAATAGAGTAGATTATTAAGGTTCATGCAGTACCCCTCGTAGACTTGTAAGGTGTCCATTCCTCATCGCTGTCTGATTCCACTTTCTTTAGTTTTCTTTTTGCTCTAGACCTGGGTCCCTTCATAAACTCAGACATCACTGCTGGTAATCCTGAAAATATTAAAATTAATAATACAGTCATTTAACTCATACATGTGGGGGATACTCCAAATGAGATAAACTTATGCTTTATCCATTGATAGATGCTTTATCAATACCCTTGCTTCAAGATTTTTTTTATTGAAACTTTTATCTGTGAATATCTTGCCCTTATAAAATGAATGAAAAGCAACTTGAAAAGCAAGTAAATGACTCGTATATGTCAAAGAAGTGTCCTATTTCATCAAGATATCTGTATTGGCTACTTGAAGACGGATGTTAAACCCCCCCCCCCTTTAAATCGTTTTCGTAGAAATTAAAGCCTACGTGTAAGTAGTTAATTACTTTTAGATTCCTTTAACATCTTTAACAATGCTTTCTTCTATTATTAAAGGTCAAATATAATGATTGTTTGAAAAGACATAATTATTCGTGATTATCAGTCTTTGGTGCAATAACGATCAGATTCGAATGTCTGTTAAAATTCGTGTCACCAACTGTCATCGCTAATCGCCGTTTAAATTTACCTGTGTGACCAGTGGAGCGTTTATTGTGAATCGCTTATCTCCCTTGTCGCGTGACGTCATTAGAGACACCGAGAAATTGAAAGACGCTGGCGGTGTGTGGGGAACATCCCTTTTATTGGACAATATGGTGCAGTGTGCAGCTTTCAATTGCACAGTTAAGTCTGGACAAGGGAAAAGTATGTTTTTGTTCCCAAAAGACCCTAAACTAAAGAAAATTTGGACTCTTAAATTAAAGAGAGATGGATTTCAACCGACCCAATACACAAAGCTCTGTGAACTTCACTTTGACGAGGGTCAATTTACTGTACATCCAGGCTTAGCTGCTTCTGTTGGCTTTCAACCGAAATATAAAATTTTGAAACCTGGGGCAGTCCCAACAATTTTTGATTATTCAAGCCCAGCTAGACCTTGTAAAAGACCGAGTGACGCAGAATGTGAGGATTTGTACTCGCCAACACCTGCTAAGACTCCCAGAAAATCATCAGCACTGGAGAAAATTCGCAAGAAAAGGCGCTTAACGGTAGGTCATCGTGATATAACTATATACAAACAGTAGTGTTCAAACACGGAGGTTAGAAGAGAGGGGGGGGGGGGGGGGTAACCGGCATGTCCCCCTTTTCAAAACATTATGTTTTAATATTCTATAAAGAATGCTCCTTGGTAAGATGTTCCCCCACTAAGCCACTGAAATTTTCACTTTTTGTTGAAGCATACAGTGAAAGGGTTATGTAGTAATGTAAGACCCAAGACCCCCCCCCCCTTCATCATGTACTGTAACAATGCTCTGTGCCTGCTGTTCACTGTATACTTTAAAATTCTAATTATTAGTATTGGTAAGTATACTTTTCATTTTTCAGTTTTGTGTTTTTAATTCATTATGGGTCTTTTTCTCAGAATAATTCAATAAATACATGCATACTACATATAGATAAAGAAGTTACAAAATATTTCAGGGTATTGATATGGTGTTACCCAGGGAATGCCAACAGAGTAACTCTGGTACATCACACAATATAGACCAGTGTCTACTAGTGCAGGATAACGATGCAGCAGCTGATACAATCGGGGAAAAGGATGACTCTAACTGCTTTTCCAAACTGACCCAAACTACATATAGTTTAGTTGTAAGTTTAATTGATAACTTATATGTTACTGTTTTATCTACTAAAATATTCTTTTTTGTATTAACATTGATAATAATTTATCATGTTTATTCATTTTGATTTTTTTTTCAAGTAAAATTTAAGTAGAAAATACAGGTTTCGGGGTTTAAAATTGTAAATACTTGAATTAATTTTATGCATATGAATGTGTTTTTATCATATGATAACTAAATGAGGAAATAAAATCAAATTTCAGAAGCGACGTCATGTCAGGGTTCAAACTGAGACTACACCTGATCCTGTTGTGAGACCAATCCTGGTTTCTACTGGAACTCAGACGGATGAGAGTAGATTAGATGATGACTTAAACACCAGGTATATGTCCATTGATGATAATGAATTGGAAGATCCAGACTGGATACCAGATGAAAACAATGATCAGCTTGATAATACAGAACAAGAGATAAGTCCAGCAAAAGAGAGAAAATTTATAGTATTCGAATCCTGCTTGGAAAGTTTGTTTGTAGTTTGTAACAACTGTGAATCCACATGCAAAGTCACCAAAAATGTAGTTGGTTCTTACGTTCAGGTTACTAGCCTCTGTGAAAACTGCTGCCTAGTCAAAAAATAGGAAAGTCAGCCGACATCAAATTCAATGCCACTTGGCAATTTGATTGTGGCAGGAGCTGTTTTATTTTCGGGCAGTAGTGCCAGTAAATTTTTGACATTGTGCCAGCATGCATCAATACAGATGTTTAGTATAGGAACTTATATGAACATTCAGAATCTTTATCTAGTCCCTACAATAGAAACTGTATGGCAGAGAGAACAGTTGCATCTATTAACTGCAGCACGGGAAGCAGGAGAACCCTTGAGGCTGGGCGGTGACGGTAGATGCTGCTCCCCAGGACATACAGCAAAGTACCTGTCCTATACACTGATGGATCTTCAAACCAACAAAATTGTAGACACACAGCTAGTACAGGTTAGAGCAAACTAAATTAAAACACTTTTTTAATGAAAACTCAATTGGAACATGTGGAATATGATGTACACTTTGATAAATTTTCAAGATCATATTGCTATTTTGATGTCATGTTTTTCTTATACACATCAGCAAGTGAATACTGAACAAGTTTCTTGTAATTGTACATACAACTTTTTAATATTGTAGAAAAATGAAGTAAGGAATTCATACGCCATGGAGTTAGAGGGCTTGAAAAGAGGTTTGGCATTCTTAGAGGAGGAGCAGGTTGAAGTGTCACATCTGGTGACTGATCGCCACTCTCAAATTAAAAAGTATATGCGTGAAGAGCAACCTGAAATTACTCATTGGTTTGATTGCTGGCATGTTGCTAAAGGTAATTTTAATTTGAACGGTTTATACCTTGTTTATACAATTTAAATCTTGTATTTAGCATATTTTATTAATGAGTTACATGTCTTCTTTCAGGTGTATTTAAGAAGTTGGAAGCAGTGGCTAAAAAGAAGAATTGTGAGATTGTTGGTCAGTGGGCAAGATCAATCAGTAACCATACCTACTGGTGTGCCATGAGCTGTGAGGGAAATGGAGAGCTAGTACTTGAGAAATGGTGTTCCATTCTAAACCATGTTTGCAACATACATGAAGGGCATGGTTCACAGTTTCCAAGATGTGAGCATGGTGATCTTGATGATGACCGAATATGGTTCAGGAAAGGTATCTAAAATAATGCTCTCAATTTCTGGTGGCAGAATGACTCATAATTAAATATTTTGTACATTTTCTTTTTTCTTTTTTTTTAATTTGATTAGCATAAAAGTATCCTACAACTGCAATTATAAAACAGCTAGTTCAGTAATTTCTAAACTGCAGGTTCTAAAGCTTATGTTGAATTGGAGAAAATTGTTAATGGACGATTGCTACTGACAGACATCAGGAAACTCTCACCAGCAGAACAAACATCTGGTCTGGAAGCATTCCACAAAGTTCTGTGTCACTTTGCACCAAAACTGGTCCATTACTTTCATGCACAAATGGAAGCTAGGTGAGTAAATGGTCAAGTGGCCTTTTAACAATATACATTTATTGACTGAGTTCGAGGGCAACATGCGTTTTGTCGGACCCAAGAACCAATTAAACCGTTTGCCTGAGGCTTTTAGGCCGAAGGCAGACAACTTGGTTTGAGAGTCGACTAAACGCATTTTGCCCGAGAACACAGTCAATAAATGTTTTGTTATACCTTTCATTTAATTTTTTTTTTACATACCAGTACATGTATTTTGTACTGTCATTCGTGATGTAACATCAGGTCCATCACTTTTGAACACCAAAGAATGAAAATGAGATTAAGCTCCGCCCATTCTGTGACGCAAGTGGTCCAACATCTCATCAACTGGTCCAACATCTCACTCAGCAGTCCAACATTGAATCTTTTTATGCCAGCTCAGGAAAACATTAGAAATGTTAGACTTTTTTCCGTAAATTGATTTGTATAGGAACAAATTTGTAAAAGTATTGTTATACTTTTAAAATTTTTTTTCCTTTACAAATCTATACGGAAAAAAGTCGATGAGATGTTGGACTGCTTACGTCAAAGAATGGGGGGACCTTAATCTCATTTTCATTCATTGGTGTTCAACAGTGACTGACTTGATGTTACGTCAAGGAAGACAGTACAAAATACATGTATGGCAAAATATAAAATAAATTGAAAGGTTTTACAAAACATTTATTGACAGAGTTCTCAGGCAAAATGCATTTTGCCTAACAGCCTCAGGCGTACAGTTTAGTTATTGGGTCCGACAAAATGTATGTTGCCCTCGAACTCAGTCAATAAATGTATAATATTGCCTGTTCACATCTTATTTTTTTTTTGCTACCAATTTAAACATTCACAGGTTACAGTTAGCAGTCCTCCAATTTAATGAAAACTCAAGCAGACAGCAGGCAACAACCAGACAAGGTGACACAATGTATAGGGTGTCTTTCCCAAAAAGTAGGAAAGGTGAAGGAGTGGCTAAGGAAGTGAAAGTAAAACAAACTTTCAGTGAGTATTGCAAAGTTTAGGTCATAACTAAATTTGTCCAGAAGAAATTTTTGACCTGAATAAATGAAAAATGTTTTGAATGGAAAAAAAAAACAATAACGAATATGCATATATGTGTTTGTGAACTATGGCATCTTAAAGGAAAGGTTAAACTTTTTCAAATGCAAATCAAATATTTATTATAAAAGTACCAAAAGTAAGGTATTGTCCCGGGGAACATACCTGTGAATTATGAAATCCCTAGCAGCAACAGTTGAAAAGATATGGAAAAGGTTCAAGTTTTTTATAAGTAGGTCAAACTTTTAGGTCAAGTTCAAAAGGTCGAAGTTGTTGATATTCAAAAGAAGGTCTTGTCACAAGGATTACACATGTGAGTGTTAAAGCCCTAGCACCAACTGTTCAAAAGTTATGACCAAGGTTAAAGTTCGGTAAAATTTTGTAAAACTGGACCAAACTTTAAGGTACCCGGTAAATAAATATGATATGGTACCCAAAAAAGGTCTTTCACAAGGAATACACATATGAAATCTTTTTAAAAGCTATAGCTCCAACCATTTGAAAGTTATGAGCAATGTTAAAGTTCTTGTAGATATACAGATGGACGGACAGGGCAAAAAAATAATATATCACCAGTCTTCCATATGGGGCATAAAACAATGTTAAACATTGTATGTTTAGTTTTTTGATAAAATTTCATTGTTAATAAATATCATTTGCTCTAATTACAGATTACATTGACCAACTGAATGAAGAGCTTGTATTTAGGAGGGAGGTTCACAGTTCTTTTGCAGAGGCAAGGAGAGCAAGGGCGATGGAGGAGAGAGAGAGACCTGTGCCAATCTCCCAGTCTGAACCAAGAGCAAGGAAATGTGATATTGTGGCTGCACATAGATCTAGATTTAATTAAATACACAATGATTCACGTACAGTGTAGTTCATGGTTTTATTTCAAAATTTTCTATGTACAGGATATGAATTTGTCAGTTTGGGTATTTAAAGCCACAATACTCTTCGGAGGGAAAGGTTTTTCGAATTTTGATCACAACACAAGACGGAAGAATTCTTCTGTTCTTCTTTCCAAGACGCTGATATATCCATCTGACAAATCTGCGATAGGCAAGATATCTGTACAGCCTGAAATGACAAAGGAAATACAATTTTCATACTTTAATTCATGATGTACATGGATGTTTCTCTTGCAAAGAAAAAAAATGTTGTAGAAGAGACAATTTATAAAAGTACACTTGGAGAGAGAAGAGAGATGCGGATAATCTGAAAATATGACTGATATACCATAATGACTTGCCCCTCCCCCCAAAAAATCAGAAATCAATTTTTAAAAAACTATTGGAAAGGGGGTTAGTCTTTTTCTGACTAGAAAATATTGAGGTTTGAGAGGTTGATCGTACTGACTACTCCAAGAATTGGGGGAGTAGGCTAGTTACCAGCCTTCACAGCTTCTTTTTGTTTAGCAACCCCCCCCCCCCCAAAAAAAAAAAACATTATGAAAAAAGTAAGGGGGGGGGGCATCCAACTCCCGGCTGCATTTCATTTCATTTCCGGAATTTTTGAGATTGTCGATATTTTTCATGTAGTGCTTTTAGGTAATGAAAGCAAGTTTGAAGAATATACTTAGGAAAAATTTAATTTCATAAGATATAATTTAGTATATTAAATGTCTTGGACATAAGTTTGGTTCAGTCATTTACATTTAACTTAGTACATGTAAACATACATGGTGATGAAAAAAAAAAATGCAGGCATATTTAACTTTTTTAACTGGACTTCGTGCTACATGTACATGTTTATATGTTCTTATTTATATATTGAAAATTCTATTAAAATTCCATTTACATCTACCTGGTTTACATAATACTATTAAATTTCCAAAATTTCGGAAACGAAAAGAAATAAATGACGGAATCGAAAATCAAAATTGTTGTAAAGGAAACTAAAGAAATTGGAAATTTCTTTGCAGATTGCCGTAAGATGAAATGCAGCGCATTTCCCAATATTTCGTGCATGCTAGACACTAATTTCTCGGATATTATTTTATGGACTTGGTGATTCTTCCTTTCTTGTATAGTCAAGTAATATATGACTTACTCATGAATGTGTTCATTTTCCTCTAATTGTCCGTTTTCCTGGATGTATTCGTAGTAAGATGTTTCCAGAACATATTTATTTAAACAGTTTACGATAAAACCTTCGTGATCAGTTATGCACGTAAGTGATTGGTCCTCAATTTTACCGTCCACAATATTCGTTTTTCTGCAACATTTGTTTTCTCTAGGTGTCGGCATCGTAACGCAGTTACCACAAGAGCACCTGTTACAAGAAAATACACGTAATACCGTTAACAATTTTTCATATAAAAAAATTAATAGTGTGATATTAATTTTAAAGTATTTTTGCATGAAATTGGTAAATGATGATTTTATTCTATATATATGCAGGACGGTAGGAATCAGTTGGGGGGGGGGGGCATTACAAATAATATTGTAATTTGGTGGTGATTGGGGAGGGGGGGGGGCAAAATAATTGACAAAAAGTTGGTAGTATTTATTGAGCGGACAATCTTTATTTACAAAAAGAAAATTTCCGTGCCCCGGTATTTTTTTTTTACTACCGTGCAAAAGAGTCTATAAAATATAATGATTGCGTGTATATACCAGGGGCGTCCCCGTATTTATAAAAAGTTGCGATAAGATCTACAGTAGGTATAATCCTATCATGAGAAGGCATACACTCAATTTTCTTGAAACTTTTATTTAAGGATTTAAAGTGAGTAAAATGATTTAATTACCAGTCATTTGCATTCGCTACGTTATGGTCAGCTGTAATATTTTCATCTCCAGTCTCCCCATGCTCACCATCGGACGAAGAGGACGAGGATTCGTTTTCAATCTGTATTACGTTATTTTCTTTGATTGGCTCAAACATGTAAGGCCTTATCTTCACAGAAAGGTCTATCTTTGATATATCACCATCACTGTCGCTAGAATTTGCCATTTTTACAATAATCGAGAATACGATTTACTATATATCAATATACGGTTTCTGATGTTGATTGTCTCTAATGACGTCACGTACAGGGGAAATAACTCTAATGATCATTGTTAAATTTAGCGATTTTTAAACAGGTAAACAAAGAAAACAATGAGGTTTAAAATTTTACAAATATTCTGATTACCTATTTTTAGCTATTATGTACAACACATATCATTTTAAAGTGTATCTATTTCCTTTATATTTGACCTTTAAACGTATGCCTACCCAGTTCGTTCGATGTAAAGCTCCATCAATTGTCACATAATGTTTTCAAAGACCCAGATAGCAAAAATTCTAAATTTTGAACCCGATCTACTTTCTTTCGAGGCATGCCGCATGTCAGCATCAACACTCAACAGTGCCACGTCATCAAGTTTTCGTCATCAATTTGAGTTATAAATCATTAATGTAGTTTCACAGTGGAAGTCTCAAAATTTTGGTGAAAACGAAAGTCGTATGAGATAAATAGAACAATTTACATAGATCTATAATTGTGTGATTTGATATTGACTTTATCAAAATCCTTGAAATGGGGTTTATTCGCTCGGCAAGCCTCGCAAATAAACTCCATTTTAACTAGTTGGATAAAGCTAATATCATATCTATATTTAAGCTATAATATCAAATTACACAATATAGATATAAATAATAAAATATATATATCAACTCGAAATTTTTGCGAATTACAAATATTTTACTTGCAATTTGGATATTCTTACTCGCATATTGCGCGTTGTATATGATGAATTTCGACCCCTGCACTGTGGGTCCAAAGTTACTGCGGAAAAAATTCTATAGAATAAATTTGCAGTAGTTCGAATTTTCTGTTCGCCCAGGTGTTGTTGTTAGAGCTCGCAGTGAAAAGCGTCGTTTGGCGTCGCTCGCTATATTGAATACAAGGTGATAAAGCTACTATCCAATTAAGAAATTGCTAAATGATGCATTAGTATTTTAGCATCAAACATACATTGGACAATGATACACAGTGCCTGGAGTTGTTCCCCCTTTTGCGGCAACTTCAAATCATCATTGTCAAGTAATCTTTGTAAGAAATATCATTTTCTTTTAATCTTTAGGTTAAACCTACCAACAGTCAGCATTATCTCGTAATTCTTCCTCATGTTCTTGTATCTCAGCAGCTCCACATTAGAGAGTTTGGCCAGCTCAGCCTTGGAGAAGTACCCCTCTATACTATACTCTCTGTTCTCCAGCTCTCTGATCACTTCATCACTGGGGAATTCCATGTTTGGTTTTGCCGCTGAACAATATTCTACAAAAAGTAAATAAAATTCAAAGATTTTGATATATAACACAACCTCTCATTTTCTACAAAAAAAAAAAATAAATAAAGAAATTGAAAAATGTATTTCATGATTTACTTAAGGCAAACTTAAAATAGGTCCTTGTTCCTACAATTTGGGCCGTATAAAAGCCCTATTCGATTCCTAATTCAACAAGAGTCCCAGGGACCACATTGCTAACCTTAACAACACTTTTATCATGTTTATTCCTTTTTTATGATCAACTTAAATGGTTCCTCTGTTCTCCTGATTGATCATGATTTGGACAAATTTTAATCGACATTACCTTTTTTGATTTTTTTTAAATTGATGATCAATCGTGACTTTGTGAACATTTTTAATTTTTTCCATGTATTCCTACATGAAACCTTGATCACCCATTGTGGCCCCGCCCACTCTCTCCCTGGGGGTCATGATTTGAAAAACCTGGATCTACACTACATGATGATGCGTCCACATAACTATTTCCAATCACAGCTGTCCTGTTCTTAAGAAGAAAGTATTTAAAGATTTTTTTTATGTAATCCTTCGATTCTTTGATCATCCATAATGCCCCCATCCTTGCCCCAGGGGTCATGATTTAAATTGAATAAATTTGAATCTACACTAACAGAGGAATGCTTCCATGTAACTATGACCAGACAAGGCTTTGCTGTTCTTGAGAAGAAGAGTTTTAAACATTTTTCTTATGTCTTCCTTTATGTTAAACTTTGATCCCCCATTGTGGCCCCCCCCCCCCCCCCCCCCCCGGGCGTCATTTTTTGAACAAACTTGAGTCTACACTACTGCTTCCAAATTTGCTTCATCTTTCCTGGCACAAACTTGCATCCCCTTCCCCAAGGATAGTTTGTAGCAAGTTTGCTTGATATTGGCCAAATGGTTCTTGAGAAGATGAAAATGTTAAAAGTTAAGGACGGCATCGACGACAACGACGGAAAATTTTTGATCAGAAAAGCTCACTGGTGAGCTACAAATGTACCTTTTCTATCAACTGAATTTTTGTGTTAATTTTCTAATTTGCCACTTCTCGAAATATTTATAAGCTCCAGTTAATAAACTTTTTATTAATATTTCTCTGTATTTAAAATTAAAAAAAATTAGGTGATATTACAACCACTAGAAACTCAATAATTATTTCATAGATAATCAATAATGTCTAGTTTATATGATTTTACCAATTGGCAAAGTTTCCTAAAACTGAAAATATTGCTAATTGTCCCCTGCTTTTAATATACATGAAAACATTTAATAATTCTACAAATTCAAGGGGGATACGACCCCCGCCCCCCTACCCGTCCTATGCATGCTCTTCTTTTTTAGCCTAAGCCGTAAAGCGGGGAACACAAATTTTCTGAATTGGCTGTTCCTAATGTTTTCAGCTGAGTTTTACAAGAGCACCGTATACGGTAAAACTCAGTTTTACAGAAGTCACTTGGTCAGTCCGACCTACGAAATAACTTCACTAGATCTGTAATTCGTTATATCTGTATAAGAAATTCGTTAAATTTTTATAGATTAGCTTGAGATCCAAGATAACTTCTCTATATTATCTATTACATGTAATTACATGTAGCAATATCCGTTTTCGTATCTAAACGAGTTTTATTTAATGTATATGATTTTCATTTGAAATTGCCTCAAAGCTTTGTAACTAAAAAAATTGTTAAACTCCAAACAGGCTAGAAACATTTACTATATTTGTTTCATCAGTCATGCTCATATACTGGCTTAGGCCATCTTCAAAATATTGTTTGGTTGCCCAGATAAGTGGTGTTTTTTATTATTTGCAAAGATCAGCCTATTTCATTGAATTATTTTATTTGCAGTCAATCAGTAGTTGGAGACTGCTTTTTAGATATTTGGCCTAAAAGACATTTTCAATATTCATATTACTGAATTTGGTATTTTTTTTTTACCATAATTATGATGGCATATCTGTTGGTTTCGTTTCTCTTTTTGAGAATTTTCTTTTATGAAATTGGGAAAAACACATACTTAAACTTTTTACCATTGGGAATGGTACGTTAACCCCCCCTCCAAAAACCATGAATCAGGCTTGATTAAGCGGCTAGCCGATTGAACATGTTAAACACATAAAGTAATATTGATACAAAACATTTTCTTGTTGAAAAAAAAATTGAATCCGTCTGACATTATTCAAAGGTAGACCCCTCTATAGGCCTATCCAAGAGCACTACTGCCATTAGGCCTGCTTTCAGCGCCGGATTTTGTCTCAATGCAAAAAAAAAAGTTGTTAGGTTTTTGACTTTTAAATAGTGCATGTCTTATTAAAGATGCACTGCAACACAAATGAATAAATCTTTTTTGATTTCTTGTGTCAGTTTACCTGTTTATCTGGACTTTGTTTCAGATCCTGATCGGTGACAGGTGACCTTCTCGTTAGTCGAAGCAGACGACAGGATATTTTTTTGACTGCCGAACCCGATGACTTTTTAATCGAACTCTGTACGCAATAAAATTTTTAATGAAAATCAAAATAAAGCTTTTCAAGAATCATTTATTAAAAGAAAAAAAAATTAAATGTATTGTATTTGATTTAACAGCTAAATTTTCACTGCTACTTACTTAATTGTTAAGATATTAGAGCTTATACATGTAAGTTATAAACTCAAATTATCTTATGTTACCCCCGCCCTAATTTTGCCGCTATATACCGGTAGTATACAACAGAAAATATTGCTACTATGTGCTCGTGCACCATTTTATGCTTGTGAAGGATTTTGTGATACCCCCCCCCCCCCCCAACTGAAAATATATGGTTGAGCGTGCACCGCCATATTGAACTTGGAGAAAAATTGCTTAATACGGATCTGTTTTAAAATTCATAATTTAAGCCATCATGCTAGAGCTTCTTTGAATATTATCCACTACAGATAGATATATATTGAGCTACCACAGTTTGATCTAACTTGAATCTCCGATAGACTCGATCTCCGATACCTCATTTCTAATATGGTAAACTAAGAATAAGTGACATAGATAAAACGGTACAAAAATAATGATCTATACCTTAAAACTTGCTTGACCAAAATAAATGATTATTTAACAGTTATTTGCATCATGTCTTGTTCATTTTGTTTCTGAGACCGCTATATATTTTTTTTTCTATTTCACACAACAAATGTGATCGATTGCACAATAAATACTTCTATTACTTTACCATTTATTTGAAAATCCTCCGTATTGCTTATCGTCATGGATTGTAACGTAATCGTTGTGAAATAAGGGGATATCAATATACATGAGAAAATGATATACACAGAAAAACGTTTTGTTTTTGGTTATAAAGTTAATGTAACTAAAATATTTTTGCTTAAATGACACCCAATTACTTTATAAAATAAACAAGCTTTACATGCAAGAGAGAGAGAGAGAGAGAGAGAGAGAGAGAGAGAGAGAGATTCACATTTTTTTATGTACAGTGATGCATGAAAAGGAGTAAATATGTATACAGTAGATTCAAAATAAAACCATGATGACAATGTGGGTTGTTTACGTGATTAATAATATCCTAATCAGGTCGTATGAGTCTATGATATTTAATTGTAAACAGCTATATCGAGATGACATGTAGGATTATAGAAAGTCTTCTCCGGAAGTAATTCATAGTCTCAAACATTTTATGTAAGAGAAGCCGGATCTTCTATGAACGATTACATGTTGATGATGTGTATTTGTAATGTAGATAAGATTTGCTTAACATTGTTCTTTCGATACAAACTGAAAATATGTTGATTTGGCGTGAAGATATATTTCTACTACTGATGATTTATACAATAGGTAAGTGCACGATTACGTACTATCCGTATAATTATTACATATATCAGGAGTGTTAAAATCATTTTTAGAATAGTTAATGCTTTATAATAATCGATATAACGACAAAAAATATCGATTTCATATAAAACGAGATTTTAGAAAAGGAAATATTCCGATAGACCCATGACCATATTATTCATTCTTTGAGGATAAAAAAAGAATTAATATAATATAAAAGTGACAAAGAAACAAATAAGATGAAACATTTTATAAGATGAATCTCACCTATTATATGAAAAAAAAATTTGGAAAAAAGACTACATGTAACATATTCATTCAAGATATTATTGAAAGTCATTTAAAAAGGCTAGAGGGGGGGAGGGACAAATTAATTAACCATCAGATATAGCTTAATTTTTTTTAGATATGATATCTAAGTTAAGCTGTCAACAATCAAGAAAAAATTCAAACGTTTTAATTTTGAAATCTCATCATTTTTGTCTATCTTTATATGGGGCTCTTCTTCTAGAGGAGATCAGTAGAGTTTAAAGATGGCCAAAACCAAACCAGCCCTCTTAAAATAAGGATCATATATTTCCTTAATTTTCCAGACAAAGTTCATGGAAAAAATGAAATAAAAATCTCCACACCAAACAGGTACAAATACATGTACTTGACCGAGTACGGAATTCCCGTTACGAACTCGACGTCCTTGACCTTCCAAGTTCAGGCTTGTAATGACGCTCATGTGGCCTTGAGGTCTGCCGGCAGACGACCATTGGAGATAGTCCTCGGGGGATGGAGCAACTCACGTTCTTGTTTCCGGACAAGGGTTCAAGGGTCTTGCCGGACAGAGCACAGTGGACAGATTCTGGATTGCCAAAACTTTCAGACGTTTAGGGTCAGTTGGGCTAACCAAGAGATAAATGTCGGATATCAGGACTCTGGGATAGGTGACGCTATTCTCAGTTTCAGTCTTAGACGTCCACTCTCTGATGTAGAGATCGGAATCTCCACCGGCTTTGGGGCATCCGGAGTATGGATTTTTGAAGGTTTGTTTTTACATACATGTAACTATATGTTTGCTAAAAATAATTCTAAAGTATAAGAACAGTCATTATGTTTAAAATCATATGTACAAACATGTAAACAGTGCTGATAATTAACTTTCCATCAAACTCACTGCCTGTGTTAGCATGATGCATGGTAAAGAAAATAATCCATATAATATAAAAGAAGAAATATTTAATACAAGACTGTATAATAATGTACGAGTATAAATAAGTCCTATTTACCTTCATCACGGTTAATGTGAAGAAATTTTTTATTTAGAATTTTTTGCAATGAAAATTTTTTTATTTATTTAAAAAATAATTTAAGCTTATTAATGGATTTTTAAGCTTGGATATACATGTTACATGTATCTTTGGGTTGTTTTTTTTTCGGAATAAGAGCCTCTTCCCCCACCCCCATCCCCTTGAAGGGTCTGATATCTTTCCCAGTCTATATCAGTGAAATTATACGTGTATTAATAAATGTTTAATATCTTTTTCAGACCCAAGAGCGACCACAGAAAGTCCCACAACAACAACGACAACAACAACAACAACAGCGACAACAACAACAACAACAACAACAAAGGGTCCTTTGTCTTCAAGTAATTCATTTAAGTTATACTTTATGAAAAACAGGAAATTAAATAATTTTTATCAAACAAGAGTCAAAGAACTATAAACATTCTAACAAATACATTATATACATTTAGAAGACTTAACATATTATATTATTCAAATTTATCATGAATCAAAATAACTCCATTTTATTTATCAAAACTTCTAACATTTTATTTTTGTATTAACATGCAACATTTTTAAGTAATCGATTTCTATAAATTCGCGTTTATCAATCAACTTTGAACTACAATAACATTAAGGTTTTACCTCATGAAATATTTTGAAACTGCACATTTGGGTAAGCCAAGGTAGACTTGGTATAGACATGAAACATTGCGGCGAAGGTTTAGCCCCCCCCCCCACACACACACACACACTTTCCACAGACACGCAATTTAGAATAAGAATGGGAAAACTGGTATACCATTTGGAAAAAATTGGTACTGAAATAACCCCCCAACCGAAATAGGATTTTCGCACTGGGTCAATGGTTTACTACGGAAGCCCGTTAGTGCCACGTACGAAAAATATTTTATTTGGCGGCCGCTACTTATATATCTGGCGGCCACCAAATAATTATGTGGCGGTCACCACTTAAATATATGGCGGCCGCCACATAATTTATCTGGCGGCCGCTACATAATATCTGTCGGCCGCTATATAATATCTGGCGGCCGCCAAATATTTATCCGGCGGCCGCAACATAATTTATATGGCAGCCGCCACATAAATTATTTTGCAAAAGGTGAGTGTTATTGGGTTAAGAAGATGGATGTTGACACAGTCGCTGCTTATCGATAAAAAAGTTAATGATAAAAAACGAATTCTGAAATATTGGAACAACATTCTTAGAAATCCAAAATGCAAAACTTTATTTATTTCTAAACCAATCATAGCTTTCAGCAAACACAAGAATATAGGTGACGAGATAACCCGGTCTCACCTAAAACTAACACCTTGATTTATGTCCGTGATCCCTGATGAGGCTTCTTAATAACCGAGACACTCTACCGATACTTGCACAATTCAAATCAAATATTAATGTGCTCTATGCAAAAACATATCTACATGTAGATAGAATTGTGGATTGGAGTGTTGGTTCATGATAAATCTCTTACAAGTTTGGTTGATTGATGTCGCTATTTTAATTTTTAAAATGTATCCACCTCTGAAATCACACGTTAAAACATGCGTGCGCATCAGGTAGCCAGGTGTTATCTGGCGGACGCCATATAAATTATGTGGCGGCCGCCAGATATATAAGTGGCGGCCGCTAGATGTTATATAGCGGCCGCGAGATAAATATGTGGCTGCCGCCATATATTAAGTGGCGGCCGCCACTTATTATTTGGCAGCCGCCAGATAAAATATTTTTCGTACATGGCACCAACGGGCTTCCCGTAGTTTCCCCCCTTTTTTGTTTGTCAGGTTTTTTAGAAGGTCAAAAAAATCTCTTACACTTAGCCCCCCCCCCCCACTTTCAATTTGCTTCCGACGCCAATGAGGGGTCATAAAAGTTCAACGATCCTACTTTTAATCTCAATGTTATTTTCCCGCTGTATTTTTTTCCCTTTGTAAAAAATGAAATTGCACGAGATCAAAAGTCTGTTTTTTTTCTAGAGCCAATATGAAACCAACATTTCCTTCACCTCGTTATACGTATACATTACAGCTAATCTCCAGCAGGCCCCGGTGATAAAGGGACCATCCGAGACCGGAAGTAGTGGTGACGTCACTGTAGCGGTCACTACAGGAGTACTATCAGTCATCGCTCTTGTCTTAGTCGGCGTCTTTATATGGAGGAGGTATCACAGACCACGAGGTTTGTATGTTAAAGTGGAAACTTAAATATAATCATTCGATCAGTAAACACAGCTACAAAATTAATGTGATTTAGTTTTCATAAACCATGCTTGTAAAACCGGAAGTTATATCATGATCGTCAAAGGTGGGATTCACTAGGTGTATCTAACGTAAATTGATATTTTAATGTGTTTGCAATGGTTAGAAGACTGATCTCTTAACTTGGCATTTGGAAATCAAAAGAAAGAAAACATTCATTTAAGTGAGGAATATAATTTTTGAGAATTCATAAGGAAATAAACTACAACGCATCACGCTTGCATATATTTCGAAGCGCGTTAGCCCTTCATGATAATATACATGTGTGAAGCGTTGTAGTTCATATATCTTCACTAAAATAAAATTTTAACTCATATTTACACCATTTTCATGATGACTTTCCACAAATACATGTATATGTCGCTCAACGATTCCTTTTTTAAAAAAGGTTTTCACTATTTTTTGACTTCAATCACATAGCAATGGAAATATTAGTACTCATCCCATGGTTTTTCATTAGAAAATAATAAACCTTTCAAATTTGCAAAGAATTTTAAGGAAAAATATTTGGAAATGTAAAAATCAAGAAATATCCAATAAATAACCAATAACTATTGGATTCACTTTGTGTCGAATAAGGATGACATTTAAAACACTAATGTATTCTAACAGTAAACAAATCAATCTGCCTATATTTCTCCGATTGAAAAGTCTTTAAAGTTTATCTCTGTCCCTTTATTATGCTCTTATATTTATAAGCCCGTCTAACGTTTTATTACATGATCATTTGCAGGTCAGGGTACTAACATAGGAATACAGAATCCGATGTTTAATGCTAAGGAAATGAACACATACGAGATCATCCGAAGGTCACATCCGGAAGTCAACATGTACGCCGATTTAAACCCCCTGGACGTCACAAAAATTCAAGACAATGCAGTGTATTACGACACAGCCAAACCTTTCGAAGAAAATAACACGTACTTGCCTATACAGGAATTCACAAAAGGGGATGATTCCAGGGATACCCGAAATTCTCGAATCTCTCGGATGTTTAGTCATACTGATTATGACGTCATACCGGCTAATGAAGACCAAAGTGCTGAAGTGGGACAACAGAAATATATAGTAGATGACACATATCTGGTGCCCAGACCGTCAATGAAGAAACATTAAAACTATTGATGAACATATTTTTTTCTCATATTTGATCTTGGATTATGGCATAGCTTTAAAGAAGGATTACAACGAAGCGAGATTTGATCAAACCGATGATGAAGTGCTCATAAGAAATAAGAATGAATTTCTTACATACATTTTCCTCGACAATCTGTTTAGTTTATCAATGAATAAATTAATACTTTTTATAGGACATTACACTGTTATTGGAGAAAACAAAATTAATGTATCTTTTAAATTTTACTCATAAGCACACATCTTTCAAGATATGCAAGTGTGATTCTGAGATTCATTTACAAGCTAACAAACTGTTTCGGTATTTACTCGGCAATTTCCAAGCGCCATGGAAATGCTTGCTATGAATATATTGTAAGATATTTGGGTACCAGACAAAACCATTGCTATAAGTTGGTCCAAATTTAAAAACAAGATTTTTTAAATCATTGACAGCTGCTTTTTCAATAAATTGCAACTAAAATATTTACATACCTTGTCATTAGTCATTTGCAAAAATATATTCATAAAATACTCACATTCTCTGATTGACACAAAAGTACTCTGAAGTTGATATTGAAAAGCTACTCGATTTATTGATTGACAATATGGAGACAATGTCTTCAAACAATTTGTCGGAATTCCAATGTGTATTGATTGCGCCCCGTTATTCCGTAAGTAGCAGACCTTTTGTTATAAAATGAAGCAAAATTAATTCAAAATCTAAAGCGGTTAAAGAAGGAAACACTTGATGACCAACATACCCCAACCTCTCCCCATGGGGTCATGGTATTTAGAACAAGCATTAATTTACAAAAGATTGCCTACAATAAAATGTGAATTATGACTTAGGTGTTTCTTAGAAAAAGAATTTTTAATATCTTATTGTTTCATGGACTCTTGATCTTGAATACTGTTCGTTATCTCCATATGTTTCATTCCTACATTTATACATACGTATTCCTCGTATGTAAAATTTTGATTTTTCCATAGTGGCACTATCTTTCCTCTTAGAGTCATGATTTGAAAAAAAAATGAATCATTACTATCTGATGATGATTCCATACAAATTTGATTATGATTTTTGATCTCGGCTCTATTCGTCTAAACTTAAACTTTTTACCCATGTTTCTGCCGAATCATATGGCAGTGTGACACAGAGTCACTGGGGAAAGCCTGTTGGAACAAAGATCGTCTCGATCTAAACGAGTTGAATGTTACTTCTTGCCCTCTTCAACTTTTCGACTTTGATTCCTTTTACTTCTATTATTTACCGTCGTTTTACTATAATTTGCTATAGAATGAAACATAGTACCAAGTACCGGTAATTGAGGCAGACTAATTATTAATTGTGACCTTGACGGGAACTCTTCTGTTCTTCAGCGTCGGAGGTCTCAGCAAATATATCAAAGCTACTGTATGAAAAATCAACAATTTCAATATGGGTAGCATTGAATCCTTTAAAAGATAAGGCACGAACGCTTTTTGTGAGAAAGAGTTATAAAAGGGCGTTAAAAGCGAGAAATTGAAGCGGGCAGGGAATTCATTTCATTCAGTTTAATTCTGACAGGATTCCCGAATCAATTTGTGTTGCAATGGTCTGGAGTTTAGAGACGTCCATACATAATATTTAGTCTCGACGAATTTTGCTGAGATTAATAAATTTGCTGATAAGTAATATCAAGACTTTTCATACGTAAAACTTGGAGCTCCTATATGTTGGTAACAGTTCATATTATTCTCATCATTAACAAGATAAATGACTAAATATTCTTTTAATTGTGAACGGTATGATCACTTTCTTTAAAATGGAACAGACTTCCTCCAAGAAAATTTACAGACACATTTCACGCGCAGATTTATCAAACAGAAACTATTTATGGCATGGTTGATCAGATATTTTATTATAAAAAAAAAAAAAAAAAACTCAAGCTCATGAGTATCTCATTTGTAACAGAAATAAAATAAATTTCGTACGTGCTTTGTACGAACTAAAAGGAATAAATCTGTGGTATTGATAAAATAATTTACATGTAAAATATAAAGAAGAAAATCAAATTTGGAATGGAAGAGCTCTGACTCCACACCATCATCTGTTCACGTTCAGTGATTTGTGTACCGGTATGTCATTTGTACACAATTGTTTTTTCAGGCGTACTTTAAATTAAGCATGCATCTATCGACTCGATTGTGAATTGGTGGTTAACCTTAGGATCATTTTCACTTTTGACAGGTCTACCAAGTGCATGATATTCCAAACTTGGTCCTTGCATATATTGTATTGATAAATTGTTTATTATAGTGGGAATCCTGTTGTAATTGCAAGTAGCCACTTCGACCTGACGCGCAATAAAAAAGTATAACAACACAGAATGTGAAAACATCTCCAGTGTATATTTGATATGGAAAAAATACACTTCTATATGAAAATGAAAATTTATAAAAGAATTCACAATTTTAGTACTAAATGCATTTTATTATAATTATTGTTTGCCAACAATACACAGGTATTTTTTTATGTTGAACACACCAAACAAAACATATGTTTTTGTAAAACACTAATCTCCCCCTATGGCAGGTCATGGTGAAGGTCAAGGGATCAAAATGTTGAATTATAATTCCGAAAAGGCATAGACTTATAAGCCCTAACGGAAACCAATCTATAGTCATGGGATAGGCAAAGTTTTTCGCAAACAATCAATTAAGCAGACAAACGGACTGGCCAAAACTATTTTATGTAAAACAGTAGTTAAATAAATATGCATTGTAAACATTTAAACTGTACTTTCTGTTTGTATTGTCTTTTTCGCCCGTAAGCATTTTAACACATAATCAAGACCAAATGATGTTAAATTTTCTTCGTCTAGTTCAAAAAATGTTTGAAGACAGTCAATTTTATTTCTGTATAAAACCTTTTTACAATCCTGCAGATTACGCCTTTTCAAGAAAAACGTAAACGTTTTTGCGTCAAACCCTGAAACAGATCCATACATGAATATAAATTAAGTGATTTGCTAGATACTCAACGTTACAAACGATGATCGAACTGCAATGCAACATTTTAAGATATTACATCAAAATAAAAAAAAAAAGTTTTATCTCGTTTTACTGCAGTCACGTGACTTTCAGAACTTTTTATGCTTAAGGTCGAAGTTGTCAGACGTTTTGTGCGCTGGGAGATCTGCGCCTGCATAGTTAAGTGAAAGATTCATCATACAGTCTATTGCGTATCACATAGGTATTTAAATTATACAATAATCAAAGTACTGAAAGTACTGAAAAGCGGTTAGCATGCTTTCATCTAATATGTACCGAAAAAAGTGCATGAAATGATATTTAAGTATGCATATCTTTGTCCAATGCCATCAGAGAAAAAAAAACCAGACATTCTGTTTTTGTAATACTTTACTTAATAGTAAAACCAATAACATTCCAAACTGATGTCACAGATGGATGCTATCTAATTAAAATCAGATGTTCCGAATCCGCTACTGCTTCTCAAACATCTAACAACATCCTATTTGGGGTCATGTAAGAGTGAATCTTCGATTAGCCAAAGAAAATGGTTCCTCCGAAATTTTGGCTTATAGTTCAGATGGGTTTCTTGTTTTCACCACCGAACCAAAACACCCGAGGAGTTTTGTAGTAAACAAAATATGCATTGCAAAAGTTGTGTTATACATGTATGACGTGTGGGGTATCTTGTATAGTTTGCGCTCTTTCGTTTGCATTATTCACGTTCAGATGCCAGACTGCAGACTATACATGAAATTTATTCCAAAATTACTTTAATTCAACGTAAGACAGTATCAATAATGATGATATGTAGCCGTGGAATTAATTTGAGAATTGTTTTCCGAGGCTTGAATCTACATAGCCAAAGTGTTTGTGTTTACTAGTACATGTATTCATAATCGAAAGGTCGCTCTGATGTGACCCCGAATGGGATGTTAGATGTTTGAGAAGCGGTAGCGGATTTGGAACATTTAAATAAATTTTAACATGTTGACTGAAGCTAATGAAGGAAATATTTTGATTCTAAATGACGCAAATTTTATCTTAGAGTATTTTCTGTCTCCATAAATAAGACTTATGTTTAATCTGCACAACATTTAAATTGAATAAATATTGCTTATTATCGGTGAAAGGGACAATTCTTACAAAAAAAAAAAAAAATAAATTCTTGTACATTATTCTTTTATTGAACGGGTCGGGTGTTTTAAAAGATCTCTGAGGCTTTTATGAATTTTAAACTTGAAATTTCATACAATGTACAAAATGGAAAGCAAAAACATAATTCCACGGCTTTTATAGTACCTAATCAAAGTTCCAAAGTTTTCTCTATAGTTAATTAGAGCTCCAAAGTATTTACCATTGTAAATCAAAGTTCCGAAGTTTTCACCAAAGTAAATCAAAGTTCCAAAGTTTTCACTAAAGTAAATCAAAGTTCCAAAGTTTTCATCATAGTAAATCAAAGTTCCGAAGTTATTACTATAGTAAATCAAAGTTCCAAAGTTATTACTGTAGTAAATCAAAGTTCCAAAGTTTTCAACATAGTAAATCAAAGTTTCAAAGTTTTAACTTTGGTACTATAGTACGGTTTACTATAGTATTTTTTTGTTAGGATTCTCTATAAACACTGAATTGACAACAGATTTTCCCGTTATTTCCTGATTATGATGGGGAGCACAC
>NW_026937551.1:0-7969 GCF_032062105.1 Saccostrea cuccullata
ATGCAAAAAATAGCTTTTTCGAACTTTTTCTATAACTTTTGAACCAAAGGAATAGAGACTTCATATTTGTATGCATACTCCACTAATTAAATTCTTTCAAATGACACCAAGGTCAATGACCTTGTGACCCTGACTTTGACTTATATGCTAAAAATAGCTTTTTCGAACTTTGTTGCCGCAGGGCGCACAATGTTTCACAAACACGTCTTGTTTTCTAATGCAGCTAGAGAATACGGGTAAGGGTGTTGTCATCTGACCAAACACTGTACAAGTCAAAGATAGCATCTTAAAGATTTCTTGCTCTTTCTCTCCAAATTTACTTCAGATGTAATGTCATCATTATTATTATGTTTAATTGTTACTCTGCTTTTAATTGTTATTTATTTACATAATGTAAAACAGCAAAGTCTAATAAGGGATCCTATCATCCTAAATATCTCGATGTATGTATAATAAGTAGCACAAACATTTTGAAAACCAGATAAATTTCTCTTCAAAAGTTTTTATGCAAATAATATTGAGAAAATGTTGTTACATTGAGAAAGAATAAATGACATTTTCTCGAAACAAATGTATTATTTTCATTTTCGGAAATAATAATTTCGAAGAAATCAAACATTTTATTTTCAGAATGAAAAGAGCTTTACAGTATAATTAAAAATGTGATAAATGTTCACAAAGAATTGAAAAAAAAAATTCTTTATCTCTTTAGCCAATAATTCTGTTTTCTATAGTGAGTATATCTGACGTCATCAAAAGGTCAACCATAGACTTTATAAAATTTTCTTTGCAGAGGAGATCAATTAAACTGCTGCGAACGAAGCAATTCTTCTCAACTCTCTGTGAATTTTGGAATTTTCAACTTTTGTACAGAGTTTTAATTATTTTCTGTATAAGAACTTACGTTTTTTGAAACTTCCATCTTGTTTTATCTATAGAAACGAAATCTCTCGAAGATTTCAAAAGAATGCGATCAATTTTTTTCCTGAAAAATGCCATCGAGTGCTGCATATTCTGCATACAGTACAAGCATTGCTGTCGTTCAGAAATTCTTTATTTTATCATAAGAAAACAGACATGCGTTACATAATATTGAACCAAAAATTAAGACACATCCACTGTTACGAATATCGAAAATTTACTTTTAAGGAAGGGTGATATAAGTTCTATAGTTCAGGTCAGGTTTTATGCCCTATGCTCATAGCTCCAAGGTTGAGGATAATCTCGACAAACTACAGTGAGATCAGTATATCATAGACAAGATTGACTAAAGCAGTTGAGCAACGCTTACTGTCATCGTATAAAACAAGGTATTAACTATAAATAAGAAATAAAGACTAAGTTATTGACCATAAATATGAAATAAAGACAAAGTTATTAACTATGAATATGAAATAAAGACTAAGTTATTAACAATAAATATGAAATAAAGACTAAGTTGCTTTAACTTTTCAACTCATGATGCCTTTTCAACCCTGCTATCTGCATAGAATAATCGACACTGTTCTACAGGCTAGGGTTTCTTAGTGTTGACTGTATCATTGATTATCATTGAGACTTGATCAAAATACTTCTGAAAAAGATCAACAGGTAGGACAACTTGCTGAATACAATCTTAAATCTGATTTTTAATTTTTCATTGAAATGTTCAGGTCTATATAAAATACAGTTTAACTTCAAAGTTGATATCGTTGGGCCAAAACTTTGGAATTCGCTTTGATTTGAAGATATTTCGATATAGCTTATTATAAAGTTCGCTTTTAATTTAATCTGTCATGTCTTGTGAATCCATTTCACCATTTACTGTCTAGATGTGGTTTTGGTCTCGCAAATCAGCCATTTTTTATATCTGAACTAAAGATAATATCTGATTATGATAATCCATAGGATGAGGCCTTCAAACCGTACACACTCTATACCATGATTGTCACTTAATGATCACACACACGTTCAGAATATGAATACCAATCAGAATTGAAGGACAGCTGACTGTATTTGGAAATTAATGTTAATTTATTCCATGTGCTTGAATAGGCAAGTAAACAATGCTCTCGAAATAAATCTGCATACAACCTAATAACCTAAAGATCTCCATACAAGAAAATTAACGACGAACATTTTAACCAGAAAAAACGTCTTATTTTATGTAACTTGCATACTTATATAAGTGTCATTATTGCTTTTAAATAACTTGGTGACAGAATAAAGTGACAGCCAAGCAGATAGGTGTATGCCTTAATTTGTCTACAATTAACCTTTCCAGTCAAAATATGCAGACTTATATCTTAAATATGTGTATTATGTCTTTTTATATAAATGCTTATGTTACGTAACATTAAGTGATACCTGGAACTTGTTGTCAGGAAAATGTTCCGGAGGAAATGGAGCAGGATCCTTTTGGACTAGATATTTAGAAGTGAAACAATGATGAATTAACTAATTACTCTTATCATGTTCTTTATGTAATAAGTTATGATATCATGTTGATATGATCATAAAAATGTAAAATATCAACTTACAAAAAATTAGAAATACATTAGAATATAAGTATATTACGGCGACAAGAATGTCCACTAGGGTAACATCTTGCTGTAAAGTGTAAATTCCCATATCTGCTGACTTAATCACGTCTGAAGCAAGATTGAAATGTGAACTACATATTGATATTTTTTTCATTTAACGTGGGTTTGGGAAAAATGAATAAATAGAATCCTTTGATCTAGTTAACGATATCATGAATACTGACTATGAAGATGAATTGTAGTATTAGTATACATTTTTGGAGAGCTAAGCTACATTATGTAACTAAAACTATATTCATGAAATATTCTTACAGTCTGGTAATGTAAATATTTACGAGTAGTTCTTTTCTCTCGTGATAGAGATTCAGATAGATTAAAGGAGGAAAAATACAAATGATGTTGAATAACTTATCAGTTTTTATTGGCCAAACCTTAGTCAAGCTAACTTAGTATCAGGAGTTACTTTAGATAGAACTAAACATGAATTTTCCTTTTTGAAATTTTTTAGGATAATCCTTTTTCATAGGAGATATACACATATAACTAGCAAAAGTTCACATGAAACGCTTTTTAAGCTTTTTTTTCTCTATCTAAAATGTACTGAGAAATTAATGTATCCTTAATTTATCCTTTTTCCAAAGATTCGCATAGAATCTCATGCTGTTCGTTGTTTTTGGGATACAATATGATGTTAAAATGATGACATGACAAAATTACAAGCAATTCATTCTAGATCCTGGTGCTATTCGTAACTAGAACCAATTTCACTTTCTAGAGCACAATCTTACATAACGTTTAGAAATATAAAAAAAATCCTTTCCATGTCTACGAATTCTGATATTAACATTTGTATCTCTTTAATTATTTTGAAATTAATTATTTTTTCAGGAAATACTCTCTGACTTACATGTATAAGTGTCCTATTACTATCCATTCTTAAATGGCAAGAAAGCTTGATTTAGGGAGACAGAGAATTGTACTAATAAGTATCCTTTAAACGTTTTTGTGAACAAACTGGTTGAAGTTACAGGGATTTTAACAACCTTCATTAAAATTACCCTGTCAGCATTATTTTTATAACTTATAGTGTATCATAAAGGGGGGGGGCATTTTTGTTGTCTTGTAAGACCTTTGTTTTTATACCGAATTTCATAGAATATTTCGTTTATTTGACCCGCACTATAGGGCTAACGTCTCATTTCATCTCTTCATCTTACTCACTATTCATTAAGAGGTATTAATGAGTTTGTGTGCAACGTTGTTATTGCCAATAATAATCAACGGATTGCAAAAATATGTGCATGTTGTGATTTGTTCTTCTTTTAAATTAACTAGTTTTTTTCATCTATTTTTTTTTGGAAATAATATATCAATAATTTCAATCAATCACCAGAAATGATAATGTTTGTTTTATTGACTGTTGTAGAATCGCTTGACGCCTGGCCGGTGATATTTTAATTTTATTTCGAAGGAAAATCCAGATTGAATGACTTCAAATTGAAAACCGTTTATTTTTCTGGCGACTTTCAGTGAACCCAAGCTTTTTAAATTTAGATAAATGAACTTCTGGGTTTCAAGAGATTATAATTCTTGACATGGTGTGGCATTTAACGTCGAGAGACTTAGAGAGTGTTTGGTCAGGAAACGTTTATTGTTTTCCCGAATGATTTTGAGACATATATATTTATTGTGGAACTCCCTATATGCTCAGGATTTCATTGTTTAATTTTATATTCCCTAAACGCACCCTTATTTCTGTTTTTAATGTTCCTTTTCGATAAAGATATTGATATCAAGAAATACAACACAAATACCAGTGTTTTTCGTCTACTTTATTAAGCAGCTCATCCTTTCCAGCGACAGGCGCGAAATTCTTACCTTTAATTTAATTCATCTAAAACTTACTTCTTTTTTATTCTAGCATGATGTATCAAAAATGTATTAAAATGAAATAGGAAGGTATACCAAACAATGTTCAACCTCAGGAGTGCGCAAAACAATAAATATGAGAGCAGAGCAAACAGGGGGCCCCATTATAGCTAGAAGTGACCAGTCGGAAGGAATTGCTTTATCCATCATGGCAAATGAAAAATGAATTATTACATGCTTGAACAGCAATCTTTTTAAAGTATTATATAAAACAGTACACAAAAATACAAGTTGTACCTGTTTTAGCAGGGGGTGGGATATTTTTTGCCTTTACACCTGTGTATCCTTTTTTGCATGATGCATATGTTCTCAAACGATATTTTCAAGAAAAAAACAAACAAACTTAATAGACAGTTTTGAATTTTATTCAGTACTTCAACCAAACGTGATCTGCAAGTTTGAAAAAAGAGACGTTAAGGGATGCTTTTGAAGCACAAGGCAAAGTGCTTTAAAATGATCATCTCGTTTAAAAAAACATATTACACCTGCTTTTTTACGCTAAAGTAGACTTATTTGCTTTTTTCAGAAAAAATATTTTCTTATTTTTTGTGTTACTATGAAACTTGAAATTCTTGATAATTAAATATTGCCCTTTACTATGATAAAAAAAAAAATTTAATTTAGCAGTGAGAGACTAAATTATTTTACCTGTCTACCCCTTCAAGTAAAAACCGTTTGGACATATCAATTAGTATACAAGTTCAAAAGACTATTAAACGATACACATTTAAGAGAAAAGCAAAATCGGACCTCTTAAACATCAAAGGCGGGAACAGGTTCAATGGATACCTTTCCCCTTTTCAAACATATGCAACACACCCTATAAATTGTTTGTTTTTGAATTTCCATATTTGTATTCAATATAAATAGAAATAAGCAACTCATCCCTTTTAGCGGAATTCGTGAAGTTATTTCACACTTTCCATTAGATGAAACTCAAATGGATTTAAAATATATTTAAAGCTTAGAACATAACTATTATCGATATCATTATTTATAAAATGCAGCGTCATATAACGTATGAAATATACTGTGACTTTCAAAAGTATTTTTGCTTTTTTTTCAAATGAAGCATAGGTGCTTTTAGAGATTTTTTAACTGACCGTGTGTATCTTACATGTAATGGATTCTTCACCATTCTCCTGTCCATTCAAAACACACGATTCTGCTTTTAAAATTAAAACCTTGACATCATACATTCTGTTAATGCTACCGCTAGACGAAAAGATACATTACATAATAAAGACTTCTATTTTCGAAAAGGACTGGCATCTTAAACATAATAAAAATTAATTAAAAATCATTCATTATGACTATCAATCTATTGTATTGATTAGAACATGAACAAAAGCAGTCCCATATTATAACATTTTTCTAATTCAAAAATACTCCCGTGTATCTTTTTTAAATCAAGATCACATCTTTCACCCTTACTGCAACTTTAAGATATGTCAAGGATTTTTACATTAAAGTGATCATATGTACCTTGTCATTTATGCGTTATTTATAACTATTTATTCCAAAGACCACTTTGAATAACCCAAAGTCAATAAAATACATTAGTTTTTTATTCGACCATTCAACTTTGTGTGTGCACATGTGGAATTTTTCGTTTGTCTTATTAGTGCTTACAAGCCCTTCTAGCAATTAGACGAATCTCGTGGAATAGTACAGTGAGAAACGTGACATTTTTCAGGACAGTATGGGTCTCATTAAATATAGAGACAACGAGCAGTATTCAAGATCAAAGGTCCCTTAATTGAAACAATACAAATCAGGAGCAGAGCAACCACAGACCTCTTAAACATCAGAGGTGGGATCAGTTGCCAATGAGGAGTGAGTACATGTATCTCCTGTCGACCAGTCACATCTTCTGAGATGATTCCTTGTCAGAAAAGGACAAACAGTAGAAAATCTGTAAATAAGAAAGTGTATAAGTAATTGTCTAACAATTGTCACGAAAAACGCCAACTAACATTGACTTAATAACAGACTGTACTTATGACAAGGATAGATTTTGCAAACTAATGACTTCATGATAGAATTCGCAAACTAATGACTTTATAGAAGACTGTTATATAAAATATAAGGAGAACAGTATACGTATTTAAGCTCAAAACTCCATTAAACAATATTAAATTGGAGCAGAGCAAACAGGGACCTCCAAAACATCAGATGTGGGATCAGGTGCCATGGAGGTGTGAGCATCTCCTGCCGTGTGCTCCTTGTCATGATCGGGAAATACCTGATCAATACATAGGGCTCATGGCGGGTGTGATACGCATATTCTGCATACGATACAAGCATTGCTGTCGTTCAGAAATTCTTTATTTTATCATAAGAAAACAGACATTAATTAGATAATATTGAAACAAAAATTAAGACACATCCACTGTTATGAATATCGAAAATTTACTTGTAAAGAAGGGTGATACAAGTCCTATAGAACAGGTCAGGTTTTGTGCCCTATGCTCTCAGTTTCAAGGTTGAGGATGACCTTGTCAAACTACAGTGAGATCAGTATATCATAGACAAGATTGACTAAAGCAATTGAGCAACGGTACATGTATTAACTATTAATATGAAATAAAGACTAAGTTATTAACTATAAATATGAAATAAAAACAAAGTAATTAACTATAAATATGAAATAAAGACTAAGTTGCTTTAACGTTTCAACTCATGATGCCTTTTCAACCCTGCTATCTGCATGGGATGATCGACACTGTTCTACAGGGTTTCTTAGTGTTGACTATATCATTGATTATCATTGAGACTTGATCAAAATACTTCTGAAAAATATCAACAGGTAGGACAACTTCCTGAATACAATCTGAAATTTGAATTCTAATTTTTCATTGAAATATTCAGGTCTATATAAAACACAGTTTAACATCAAATTTGATATCGTTGGGCCAAAACTTTGGAATTCGCTTTGATTTGAAGATATTTCGATATAGCTTATTATAAAATTCGCTTTTTATTTAATCTATCATGTCTTGTGAACCCATTTCACCATTTACTGTCTAGATGTAGTTTTGGTCTCACAAATCAGCCATTTTTTTTTTATATCTGAAATAAAGATTATGACGATCCAGAGGACGAGGCCTTAAAACCGTACACACTCTATACCATGATTGTCACTTAATGATCACACACACGTTCAGAATATGAATACCAATCAGAATTGAAGGACAGCTGACTGTATTTGGAAATTAATGTTAATTTATTCCATGTGCTTGAATAGGCAAGTAAACAATGCTCTCGAAATAAATCTGCATACAACCTAATTACCTAAAGATCTCCATACAAGAAAATTAACGACGACCATTTTAACCAGAAAAAACGTCTTATTATATGTAATTTGCTTACTTATATAAGTGTCATTATTGCTTTTAAATAACTTGGTGACAGAATAAAGTGACAGCCAAGCAGATAGGTGTATGCCTTAATTTGTCTACAATTAACCTTTCCAGTCAAAATATGCAGACTTATATCTTAAATATGTGTATTATGTC
>NW_026937552.1:0-78869 GCF_032062105.1 Saccostrea cuccullata
CCACAATGACTTAATAAAGAAACCAAGATGACACACCCAACCAAATACCAATTTTCTCTATCTTTGTGTCTGTGTTCTAACACTTAATTCACTAATATGATAGAACAAATGACGAAGCAAAGGATGATGACATCAGCTGCGAGGAAGCCCAGCCATGTACTGTCTTTATGTTCCACCAGATAGTAATCAACAACACTGAAGTGGAGGACAATAACCTAAAAACATATTATGCGAACAGGAACGTGTTTTAATACCCGACAGCACTTGATGAAGGAGTTCGCTATGTTTTCGTCTGAAGGGCCCCAGTTCTTCTCCTAAAAAGAGAAAATGTTTATTCACATTATTAAGGCTAATAGAATACTCATAATCAATATTACGAAAGCGATATGAAAGGAAATGGAAAATGTTAATTAATTCACAATTTAGAAATATTGATTACACATAATTCGTTCCTTGAAGTGTATAAAATGTTTAACTTCTAAATCAAGTGATTTTTTTAAACGAATGCGACTGTTCGGCTGTCTCCAGACTTTTTTAAACTTTTTGTGATCATTCTCAACTCATTTTTAAGAAAAAAGTCTAAAATGACAGCATGCTCAGCAACATCTTGTCACAGGTAATCAAATTTGAAATCCCTATCTCTACTCAGTCTAATCTTATAAGGAAAGATTGCAGATTTAATTCATTCGTTCTCGTTTAGGTATTAGATGTAAGGTTTTGGAAAATATGTGGTACACATACTGACATAGTAAGATTGGTCAGACTGAAAAGAATTGTCTAGAGTTATCTCTCTTTGCTCCTACATTGAAATCCGCACCAAGTTTTATTATGAACATAGTACGAGCGACCAGCTGACAAACAATTAGGTAAAGTAAAGCAGAAAATTACCCCGATGTCGACATATACCAGGTAAATTTTGCTTGGGACTGTGAAATACATCGAGATAAGCAGGGTAGTCGACATTACCGAGGTCGACATATCAGAGTTTTTGCAAATCATTTATATAGTAAAAAATGCCGGGACCACGGGCGGACGTCGACATATCCCAGGTTGTCGACATATCCGATGTCGAGATACCGAAGTTTACCTGTATTAAAAAAAACTTAGTAAATATTTTTTTCGGAAAAAAAAGAAAATCGATCGATCTGGAATCGAACCCGGAACCTCTTTTCATTTCTAAATACTTTTTTCTACTAAATGATAGTATTCAGCATGTAAAATGAAAGAATTATGAGGTCTGGCTTGCACAAACTCATAAAATCATCATTACAGTGTGATAAATATTCCATATAAAAAGAATATTCTATACACATAATAAAGGATAAGCAATCAAATCTTTATGTGCCTATTGACATACATGTATTTTATTTGCTTCAGTATTCATGTATACATTTAATGATTCTACAAATTCAGTACGGGGATCCGACTTTTTCACTAAGCGGGGGACACGGATTCTCTGAATTAGCTTGTTTTTCATTTGCATTGTATAATTTTTCATTTGCATTGTATAATTTTTAATTGTATAATTTTTCATTTATATTGCAAATGTATCCGAGGGATTGTTTATTTTGGTTTGTTTAATCTAATCATATATCGGTTTTGGTAATACCCGAGATGTTCCGGGAAGTTATTCAGTCTGAGCATTCAGTGCAGTGCAAGGAACATTTTTTCACAGAAAAAGTAAGTTGAATTAATGGCCTGTAGTAGGAATATTAAAGCAAAGAAAAAGCATTTAGTTATACCAAATTATTCTCATGGCTTTTCACACCAAACTGGGTCCGTAGGACATTATATCATTAGAACGTTCTGTCTAAGATTGTTTGTTCGAGGGAGTTTTATGCCATATATTCCTTGGCAATCGATTTCCTTAATTTTTAACTTGATGTTTATCTATGTACACAATTATTGCATTACTAAATATAAAACAAATTAAAATGAGGTAAGTCAAAATATTACACATTTCAGACGGTGAAGATGAGAGTATTTATAAAAACAGGTACAATGAAGCTAAATCAGAAACTATAACATCATTCAAAATGATCACAATGCCTTTCATAATAAAATTTGTTTAATGAAAAGGGGGGGGGGGGTAAACCTACAAAAAAGGTAAACCCTTCTTGTCAGTGCCTATATTATGTATATACTCAGTATTTGCAGTAAAAGTGTGTGTGAGGGGGTGGTAACCCCCCCCCCTCTCGGTTCCGATGCCTATGGGCATCACAAAGAAATGCCCAATTTTACTATAGCATGCAGAATTAACTCAATTACAAATAACACCTCTAGATTGTATTTTGTGATAGTTCCCCACCTTAAAGAAATGTTTAGTAATTTTTATATATGCAGTTTTATGAAGGAAAGTGATAAATGCCTTATGTAAATATATTAGATTCTTTTTTTTTTAGTCGATGTTTTGTTTTAGCATACTTATTATATATTATTTTGCTAAATCCCTTTAGGTATTGTTTATATTATTTTTAAAGAGCATACAATCAAAAACTACCTTACTTTAATGCAACAGCTAAACTTCTTAATTGTCAAGTATTTCATTCGTTAGCAAACACTTTGCAAAGCGGGCATAGGGAAGATTGACAAGCAACAACAATTTACCCCCCCCCCCCCTCAATTTAAAAAGAAGACAGGTGTCCCTTAACACCTCTCCGAGTCCATTTTGTTTTAATCATTTCAACCTCATTGATCTAGAAATTAATTCTGGAATGAAAAAAATCTACCGGACTGTAGGACAGGAAAAGGGGAGGGGGAGCACACTTTGCAGTCATTGCTGTAAATTTGCTACAGCAATTTTAACCTGTGGTGACTTTAGTCCTTTTATCCATTCCCCTACTTTATGTTGCTATGGTGCTAAAATCACCACGTTATTATATCATATATTATATTTTATTTTGAAATGCCGTTTACTTGAACATTGTGACAATTATGCAAATTACCTTTCTCTTGACATTTATTATTAAAATTGGAATGTTTGTTAAATATAAAGATGATTATAAATACAAATACACATACAAAATAAAAGCAATTAATAAATTTCAAGAAAGAAAAATACGATATGATAAGAGAAATATATAAAAAAAATTAATGATAACAAGTGTATATAAACAATATGACACATTTCCGCTGTATTCCTGGATTATGGATAACAGCATCTTTCTGTGTCTGGGCTGCACTCAAAACTTCTAATCATTCTTCGACAGTGCTTTGTTCTATTGAATAATAGAAATCAAATATGGATCAAGGGTGACAGTTTATTTATACATGTATACATTTTTTTTCATCTAATAGCAAAGTGATTACCTTCTATTTCAAGTAAAAGTCTTGCCAATTTCAACACTGTGGGACATTCTTCTGTAAAAACAATGTGACGAAAATTGTAACTACAGGTATATATACTGTACATGTACACAAAAAAATAATAAACTCCCTGTATGTATTCTTATCGATCGGGAAGTTTAATAGGTCTTTTTCGAACAGTTTAAAAGGTGAATAAATCTGGAAGTAATATATGGTATTATCTAATTTCATGTGCTTTTAGCCGGGAAACGCGTATCTTTCCATAATTAATACCCGAAACCAATTTAAAAAAAAGCATAAATGTAAATGGAGTTTTTTTTTCAATTCTTGTATCTCTTGCTCTCTCAATTATCTGTCCAAATTTCTCAACCAGAGAGCTAGAATTCTGCAACTACATCGCAAGTTTCTTTGTGAAATGTACCCGGATGTCTAACTTCCTTGCCAGTAAAAGTTTTACTCACCGCCATGACGTCTTCGATACTCGGACAACGCCCACATTCTCTCTATTTCTGTTCTATAATGGATCGGACTCGGTCTCCTACGTCACTCCAACCTTATCATAGAAATAAAATTAATGATTCTTTAAATCTGATAACGGCTTCTGGTAGCTGTTTGGTCGAAATTATAAGTTTATCATATTTAAAAGAAATAAAAATTATAATCCTTACTAGAATATATGAAATTCTTATATTTGGAATACAAAATCCAAAGTATAATACAGTGTTTTTTTTTTCCAAAATAGTGAATTGTGTGAACTTCTCTCATAAAACTGAATGAAATTTGATGAAACTTTCGCAGAATCTTTATTACATAATGCCATTATGCACCTCCTATTTTACTTTTTGATCTGACACATATTTTGGGTTTCCCATTATCCTCATAGTATCTAACTCCGATTTACACCGAGTACCCCCCTCCCTTAGAATAGCGCTCATTTAAATTTTCAGAGGAAATGCACGGGTAAACTGTTTGTACCTATGTCCACTGCAATAATTTATCTACACAACCATAACCGACATGCTTGTCTTTATCTCTTTTTTTTTATCTCCGTAATCAGCGTCAAAACTCTGCTCGCCGAGTGGAAGGTAAAACTGTACCATAGAATTGTATGTTCTAATGTCGGGCAAAGAGAAAAATTAAAGAATGCGTGGGTTTAAAAATTCAATCCCAGATTTTAAATATTGCATTGAATAAATAAGATTTCATAGTGTCTTATTTTCCGTAAAAACGCTACGATGTTTTTTCGGTGTAATTTTAGAAAAAGATTTTTAGCCAATCAATTTCGAGGTCTAATTCTAAGAAATTGAAACTAAAGAAATTCAGACAAACTGGATACAATACAAGTGAGTTAAAGAAGACAAGGATATCATCACTTACGGCTACAGATATCAAAACGACGAGAAATCCATAGTCATCTGGACGAAGGAGGGAAGTTTGTGTGTGTGATTTTCAAGCAGGAAAGAAAGGGGGTAAATGATACTTTTTAAAGACCTATGTTACACGGTTTAATTTTTTAGAAGCAGAGAAGGGTAGTACTGTAGGCCTTTCAACTGCCGCTAGCTGTCGGTGTTATGAACGATAACTCACTGCTGAAACTTGTTTAGATCAGGCTCGGGGTATCTGTTTACACTGTTTACACGCAAGACAGTTTTTAGCATTTCCCAAGTGTTTCTTTGGTCTCAGTAGAATCCGGTGGTTTTAAAATTTAGCACCAATGTTAAACTTATTTACTGTTTAGTTGCGGACACCGGTTTAATGCATATGATTAAAATTTTTAATTAAAATAAAAAGTGAAATCTACCCTCCTTCTCAGTTCTAACCTATTTAATTTTTTATACTCGTTCTTTCCCCTTCGTGCTTAATAACACAAATAAGATGATTAATTGTTGCATTTACTTGTAAAAATATATATATTTACACAGGAAGCGAAAAAGCACGAACACAAAAAACATGACATTAAATTTTCTTCTTCATAATAATCGTCAAAGAGAGTTATTTTTTTTTAAACTATCGAATATAGTCTGTTCCCCATTCATTTGACCCTGTTATTTCAGGTAGAGTGAAGGCATTCTCTTTCTCTTGGTCAAAACTTTTTGTGCACAAAACAATGTAAGGAACCCTTTTTTGTATATAACATTAAAACATTGCTGTGACGTCATGCCTTTGTTCTTGCAGTCTAAAAGTTTACCTGTAGCCGTCCGATAATAATAATTACCAGTCTGATAATATATTATCGGACGGCAATGATAACAAAATTGGACGGTATTTAAAAAACAAAAATAAGAGTGAAATAAAGGTTAAACATGTCCAAAACGAAAAAAAAATGTTAGGAAAAAAAAATCAGGGAAAACAATCGTTAAGAAATCAAGTTTCTATACAAGATAGCAAATCCATGAAGAAATCGGGCTTAAACTTTCCTCAAAATTAATACTTTCCATCTTTTAAAAGTGTTTTTGATACAACACTTTGAATAAGTGAATTTAATCCATTTCCGAGAAATAATCGGCAAATCTATTAATTTAATAAGGATTGTTTTCAGGTGGCTGCACTTTTAAAACCAGAATATTTCCATTATATAAACTAAAACTCCAGGATGAAAATCTCCATTTTCACTTTCCATGGTGATGGTAATAATATCAACAAAAAATGAAATCTGCATCAATTTCAATTTATGCACAAAATAAATAAATATTTCAAATCAAAAAGGAAATTATTCACCATCGGACCCCTGTCCTGCTTAGCTAAACGACTGCCATTGAATGAATGAAATGAAACAAGAGTTCACTCAGTGTTTCATTTCTTTTGTCTACTTATTAGACGGGTAAAAACAATTGATGCCCAAACTCCCATTGTGTTATTATCGGACTCCTCCAGGTAACTTTTAGACATTTGAATGGCAATGTTTTAAGTAAGATATATGCCACATACTATTCTATATGTAAAATTATCAGACAGTTTTCGGCCCTAACGGGCCTCAAACAGTCTGATAATTTTACATATAGAACAGTATTCGGCATATATCCATTACATACCAATGCTGAAGCAGCCTATATGTCATTCCTATAAACGATAACTCATAAATCGGCAATAAAATGGTCATTTTTCACACCTGAGTTACCTGTCCTTAATCACAATATCGGAAAAGTCAATTATAAATGGTTAAATTTTTTAATGATGTAATTAAAAGTATGCATAAGTTATTATCTTTTTTGATAATTTTATGTACCTATAAATCTATCTATACAATGTTTTTTACCATATGTGCAACTTGAAAAATTAGTTGAAAGGCCCAGTAGTAGTTACCAAAATGTAAAATACATTTTATAGCATAGATTTCATTTATTCCTTGGCAATCGATTCCCTTAATTTTTAACTTGATATTTATCTATGTAAATTATTGTATTACTAAATATAAAACAAGTTAAAATGAGGTTAGGCAAAATATTACACATCTCAGATGGGAGATGGGAGCATTTATAGATACAATGAAGATAATCAGAAACTATAAAACCAGTCAAAATGATCGCATTGCCTCTCATGATAAAATTTGTTAAATGAAAGGGGGGCTAAACCTATAAAAAAGGTAAACCCTTATTTTCAGTGCCTATTTTATGTATATATTTGCAGAAAAAGTGTGTATGAGGGATGGAGGGGGGGGGGTTAACCCCCCCCCCCTCCCTTCGGTTCCGACGCCTATGGGCATCACAAAGAAATTCCCAGTTTTACTATTACATGAAGGATTAAGTCAATTACAAATCAAACCTCTAGATTGTATTGCTGTGATAGTTCCCCACCTTAAAGAAATGGAAATGTTCAGTAATTTTTACGCATACAATTTCATTAAGGAAAGTGATAAACGCCTTATGTAAATATATTAAATTCTTTTTTTTTAAAGTCGATGTTTTGTTTTAACGGAAGGATATGGAGATTACGAACTGTATTCAATCTCAAAGTCCATAAAACAATACAAAATAAGAGCAGAGCAAATACGGACCCCCGAAACATCATAGGTGGGATCAGGTGCCATGGAGGAGTGAGAATCCCCTGCCGACCGGTCACACCCGCCGTGTGCTCCTTTTCATGATCAGGAAATAACGGAAAAAAATCTGTCGTCAATTCAGTGTATAAATAACAGACTAACAATTAGTATGAAAAACGTCAGTCAGCATTTTACTCAATGATAAATTGTATTTGCTGACAAGGTCATTGTGTCGACCATAGAACTTACGAAATGATGACTTTAAACGAGACTGCTGATATTCTTGTTTCATCAACTTGCTTGTCAATAATTTACCTCGTTTCAGAAATTGTTCATACGTAGAGCATGCTCATGCATATCAAATAAACTGAGATATATAAACTCCATATGCAGGTGATGAAGGTGCTGCATAAGTACGGGAAGTTGACGTTAGAAAAGTAAAACTTATCTCGTTTTTCATATAGCTTGGTTGTAAGATTACCATGACCGGACATATTATTTATTATTTTTTAAACTGCTTTAGGTATTGTTTATATTATTTTTAAAGAGCATACAATCATATATATGAAACTAGCAAAAACACTTGTCATGGAGTTAATAAAGAAAAGAAAGGAATCCCCCTAGAGTTCTTGAGCAAGCGTAACGCCGCCACCCCTTCCCTACCAAAAACTACCTTACTTTATTGCAACACTACAGCTAAATTTCTAAATTGTAAAGTATTTCATTTGTTAGCAAACACTTTCCTAAGCAGGCACAGGGAAGATTGACAAGCAACAACAATTTACCCCCCCCCCCTAATTTAAAAAGAAGACTGGGGTCCCTTAACACCTCTCCTTGTCCATCTTGTTCAACCAATTAAACATCATTGATCTTTACTAGAAATAAATTCTGGAATGAAAAAAATTACCGGACTGTAGCATAGGACAGGAAATGGGGAGGGGTAGCACACTGTGCAGTCATTGCTGTAAATTTGCTACAGCAATTTTGACCTGAAGGTGACTTTTGCCCTTCCATCCATTCCCCTACTTTATGTTGTTATGGTGCAGAAATCACCACGTTATTATATTATATATTAAATTTGATTTTGAAATGCAGTTTACTTGAACATTGTGACAATTATGCAAATTACCTTTCGCTTAACATTTAAATAATAATAAACAAACATAAAAATAAACATAAAAATAAAAGCAATAAACTTCAAGACAGAAAAATACGATATGATAAGAGAAATACAGAAGTTAATGATAACAAGTGTATATTTCACATTTCCCCTCTGTTCATGGATTATGGATCACAGCATCTTTCTGTGTCTGGGCTGCACTCAAAACTTCTAATTAATCTCCGACCGTACTTTGTTCCGCTGAATAAAAGAAATCAAATATGGATCAAGGTGACAGTTTATATATACATGTATACATTTTTTTCATCTAATAGCAAAGTAATTACCTTCTATTTCAAGTAAAATTCTTGCCAATTTCAACACTGTGGGACATTCTTCTGTAAAAACAATGTGACGAAAATTGCAACTACAGGTATATAAACATGTACATAAAAAATAATAAAATCCCTGTATGTATTCTTATCGACCGGGAAGTTTAGGACTGTTTTGGACAGTTTAAAAGGTGAATAAATCTGGAAGTAAGATATATCATTTATTATCGGATTTCATTTGCGTTTAGCCGGGAAACATATATATTTCCAGAAATAATACTCCAAACCAAGCAAAAAAGCGTTAACTGTAAATAGAAGTTTTTATAATTCTTGGATGTGTTGCTCTATCGTTTATCTGTCCGAATTTCCTCAACCAGAGAGCTAAAATTCTGCAACTACGTTTCTTTGACAAATGTTCCCGGATGTCTAACTTTTATGCAAGTAAAAATTTTACTCACCACCATGACGTGTTCGATACTCAGACAACGCCCACATTCTCCCATTCTCTGTGTGACGTTCTATGATGGATCGGACTCGGACACCTACGTCACTCCAACCTTATCATAGAAACAAACAAATGATTCTTTATACCTGACAACGGATTCTGGTAGCTTATTGGTCGAAATTTATATGTTTATCATGTTAATTTAAAAGAAATAAAAATCATAATGGTTTTAAAATTCATATAATTTGGAATACAAAATCTGAGTACATTTATTATGTATGTGGTTTCTTTCATACATATTGTAGATAGTTCTCATCGCCGGCAGTATCGTTTGAATACCCGCAAAAATTCTATTTCTTAACGAGCATCTCTTCGTGTACATTTCTGAAAGTTCTTAAACTTTCACGTCTGGTATCCAATTCAGCATCTACGAAAACGAAATACAGCTTACATGATTTGCTTCCTTTCCTTTAAGATAGATAATACAAACTTTTTTTTCAGAAATCAGCAATATTTTTCATAGTTATGTTTCATAGTATATGTTTACCAAGTATAGTGGGACAATTTTATTAGAATTTGTCATAAAGTTAAAAATTTGTGCAAAATTTTGTATGGAATTATATATAAATCAAAATAAGGTCTGACTCTCATATCTTAGCATCAAGGAAAACTACAATTGCTTTATATTTCACGGATTTATAATTTATGTCATTTGAAATATAAAAAAAATCAGTCAAAAAATAAATATCAATCCATGCATCAATTTTTTGTGTGATAAGTATTCTTAATTTGTTAAATATTAGAATTGTAGTACGTGTTGAAGGAATTGTGCAATATTCAAGTTAGCTGCAGAACTGTAGCTCTCCGAAATAATATATATTGATAGACTCCGATCTATCAATATATATATTTTTGTCGGAGAGCTACTGTACTGCAGTTTCGACCTTTGGGCCCTACCCTCATTTGGGCGAATTTTAAAAGGGGAAAAATCAAAGAATACAGCATATTGTTTACATAACAATAACTCTTCTTCTTTACTCCTGGACATCAAGCAGTCAAACTGTTTGCATGATTGTAATCAGCATTGAGTCCTCTACCAAAATTGTGAAATTCATGGCCCTAGGGTCAGGGGTTCTAGGGCTACTAGGGCGGGGCTAAACAGGTTATATGGTGAAAATGCATTATTTCTTTGAAAATCTTCTTCTTTGCTCCTGGGCATTAAATAAACCAACTAAGTACATAGTTATGATGAGCAAGAGTGCCTCTACCAAAATTGTGAATTTTATGGCCCCAGGGTCAGCGGTTCTGGATTTAGGGTGGGGCTCTATTGATTATATAGTGAAAATACATGATTTCTTTGAAAATCTTCTTCTCTGCTCCCAGGTATAAAATAAACTAACTTAGTGCATAGTTATGATGAGCAAGAGTGCCTCTACCAAAATTGTGAATTTTATGGCCCCAGGGTCAGGGATTCTGGTGTTAGGGCGGGGCTCTATTGATTATATAGTGAAAATACATGAATTCCTTGAAAATCTTCTTCTCTGCTCGGGGGTATAAAATAAACTTACCAAGTGCATAGTTATGATGAGCAAGAGTGCCTCTACCAAAATTGTGAATTTTATGGCCCCAGGGTCAGGGGTTCTGGTGTTAAGGGGGGGGGGGGGCTCTATTGATTATATAGTGAAAATACATTAATTCCTTGAAAATCTTCTTCTCTGCTCCTGGGTATTACATAAACTAACTAAATGCATAGTTATGATGAACAAGAGTGCCTCTACCAAAATTGTGAATTTTATGGCCCCAGGGTCAGGGGTTCTGGTGTTTAGGGGGGGGCTCTATTGATTATATAGTGAAAATACATGAATTCCTTTGAAATCTTCTTCTCTGCTCCTGGGTATTAAATAAACTTACTAAGTGCATAGTTATGATGAGCAAGAGTGCCTCTACCAAAATTATGAATTTTATGGCCCCAGGGTCAGGGGTTCTGGTGTTAAGGGGGGGGGGGGGGGGCTCTATTGATTATATAGTGAAAATACATGAATTCCTTGAAAATCTTCTTCTCTGCTCCTGGGTATTAAATAAACTTACCAAGTGCATAGTTATGATGAGCAAGAGTGCCTCTACCAAAATTGTGAATTTTATGGCCCCAGGGTCAAGGGTTCTGGTGTAAGGGCGAGGCTCTTTTGATTATATAGTGAAAATACATGCATTAAATCTTTGAAAAATTTCTTCTTTGCTCCTGGGTATAAAGCAGATGAACTACCTATATAGTTATGATGAGCAAGAATGCCTCATTGAAAATTATAAATTTTATGGCCCCAGGGTCAGGGATTCCGGTGTTAGGGCAGGGCTCTATTGATTATATAGTGCAAATACATTAAATCTTTGAAAATTTTCTTCTTTGCTCCTGGGTATTAAGCAGATGAACTACCTATATAGTTATGATAATCTTCCAGCATTGTGAATTTCAAGGCCGCAGGGTCAGGGGTTCTATAGAGGGGGGGGGTCTGTATGTATATACTGAAAATATAATATATAATGAATTGTTTGAAACCTGCTCCTTGGTATTAATCAAATATTTTTGAAAAGCAAGAATGCCTGTACAAAAATTGTTCAATGTGTGGATCTAGGCCTAAGGGTCAGGGGTTCATGTGTGGTAGGGACACTACTGATTATTGCTGAATATTACTGATTAGTTGAAATGCATTTTTTGTTCCCCTACCCTGCCTATGGGTATTAAGTACCAAACTAAGCAACTGCTAAGTGTATAGTTATGATGACCAATGGTCTTCCAGCTCTTTCAAAATTGTGAATGCCATAGCATCTGGCTTAAAATATGAATCCAATTCAATCACTGGAAAGTTGTTGCATAATGCTCAGGTGACCTATAAGGCCCATGGGCCTCTTGTTTTTTATTGGCTCTTACATTTTACAAATTAAGATAAAATACATACATGTAACGTTGCATTGAGAATATATAATCAATATTTCTAATAGGTATATAGACTTTAGATTATCTAAAATAATAATTGAAAATGGTTTGGGCTCGAACTTGTAAAAAGAAAAAAAAATTAAACATAGATCAGTTTTCCAGTTTATCCAATAATTCTTGCCATTCAGTGTAAAAATCTTCTAATTTTCCCTTCGTACAATATAAAAATTTTTTAACATATAATTTTTCCTTTAAAATTTTTCGAAAAACCATAAAATTCAAGTTACATTCACAATTCTCTTGTGCATTTCTAACAGCATAAACATAGTATTTTGCTAGCAATAAACAATAATTCAGAACTGTATTATAAGTCTTTGTATAAATTCTAAATATCACATTTTGACATGAAATATCTTGGATTAAACATAAATTCAAACTATTCCACCAGTTCGAAAATTCATTCCAAAATGCTTTAGTACTTTCACAAAGATAAAACCTATGTTCTATTGTGTCAATTTCCTTACATGTTTTGCATGATGGTGATTCATTTATACCCATGCATATTATATAATAATTTTCCATGTGCTATAAATCTATGAATTAATTTATAATTAAAAGATTGCAAATAAGTCTCATTATTACATAAAAAAGAAATGGAAAACATATTCTTCATGTCCGATTCTGTTATGCTAATATCAAATACTGTAAACCAACTTTTATTCGCGACGACTTTATTTCGCGATTTGCCGGGGGTAAATCAGTTTGCGACGATTAATTTTCGCGAAAAGCCTATTAAGGATTCTTTTTTATAGACACATAGACTTTAAGAACCGGTTCGCGGCGAGAAATATTCGCGATGATGAGGCTCTCGCGAACTTCGCGAAAATTTCTCGCACACGAATAATAGTTGGTTTACAGTATATTTTCCCATTTTTTAATACAAGTTGGTTGCTCAATCAATTGTTCTGTTATGGTCCAGTAATAATCTTTACATTGTATTTTTGAAATTGGACATTTCTTATCATCTATAGAAAGTGTTAATGTATTTCTATTAAAATCAGGTTTTTGCTTTTCCCTTAAAAATTTTCGCCATTCGTATGGTATTGCCATTCTAATAGACATGTAGTCCAAAAAGGAAATGTTTTTACCATAAACCTGGACTACTTCTTCATGACTTAAAAAATCTCGATTTTCACCAATAATGTCATTTACAAAAAGTATTCCACATTTATACCATTTTTTTCCAGAAGATGGGTGTTTTGTTGATCTTGATTTTATCATTAAACCATAAAATTTAATTAAATATTTTAGGTTCTACAAAAACATTATCATAGGTTCTAAGTTCCTTCCATCAATTTAAAATGTCTCTATAAAATTGTGGTATATACATGTGTAAAAAATCTATATAGCATCTTGATTGAAGTAAAGTTTGTAAATTTATATCTTCAAAATAAGCTTGAAAAATCATGAACCATTTTGGGTGGTGTTCCAAAGTTCATTAAATGTAATGTTTAAGATGAAATAGAATGTTCTTCCTTAATTATCTATAAAGCTCCATCATTCCTTCCATTTATTGCGTTTCTTCGTTTTCAATTTTACCTTGAAATATAATTTTTTTCTTTTATCTATGTGAAAATTGTCTTAGTGTTCTAATAATTAAGAATTTCATTTTATATGTCTATTAAAAAATGCAATCACAAAAAAACTGTTATTTATCGAAAAACAAAATAAACATTTTTAAAGTTATATTCTTCAATATGCATTCACTGTACATATTACAATGCACTATTAATATACATAAATCACTTCATATTTTTATTGTATTTGGAAAAAAAATAGATATAGTGTCTTACCACAATTCATATTCCATGAACATATATGATCCTACAGCCGAACAGATCAGAAATCTGTATACAATGCATGATTTATCTCCCATTTTATTAAAAATTCAAGGTTTTAGAATTAAAAATGAAGACACCGCTATATTTTTCCTTTAAAATTTTTTACAAGTAATTTTATTTTTGTTTTAAAAAATGGTAATATGAAAAAGACCACTTAAATTGTATAAATTTTACACCATTATGTTGTATTTTTAGTCAAAATAATTATATGAGTCGGCAATTCCTCTGGTAAGGTATTGTTTTTTTCTTGCCTCTTGTTTTAGATCAGGAAAAAAGGAACTTACTATTGTTCCCGCCTGTGTAATTTTAACCACGATTCATATGATCCATTGATTACGTCTGAACAATGATTATGAGTACGAGTTATCTCGCATTATATGACTGCGTACCAGAAATGAGAAATATGTTTCCTTTTGCTGATCTTGGGAGCATACCACAGGCTCGTGGTGGTACTGTAATATTCAGTAGAAAATAAAGGTGTTAAACGAAACTTTGCTCCCCCTTCTTCCCTCTTCCTAGAAAGAAATATTTACTTTATTAAGGTCTTACGTTTCAACAGAAGACCTTCTTATTATTCTGTTGTTTCTTTTCAACTTTTTAAGGTCTTCCGTTTCAACGGAAGACCTTCTTATTTTTCTGTTGTTTCTTTTAACTTTTCTTATTATTATTATTCTTTCCGATTTTGTGCACGCGATTTCTCGTAAATGCATCGATGGATTTTCATGAAACTTTCAGCATTGATGACAAATGATATGAACATTAGGCGTTTTTTTTATTTGATGACGTCACTTCCGGTTCGGAGTTTTTCGCGATTTAGTGAGTTTTAGAGGGTCATTTTGTCCAGCAGTTTTCTCAAAAATCACTCAACGCAGAAGCATGAAATTTTCAGTGCTGATAAAGCAACCTTTAGAGATATGTATTTGGTATATCTCAACCACCGGAAGTACGAAGCGCCGACGCTAGCTATGGTCCGAAAACAGTCCTATCAAGAATTTCAAAATTTTTAACACCTTTTCTACGATAACGTTTTAACTAGAAATATTTTGTTAAAGCATGTAGAACAAAAGAAGTGTAGAATTTCAAGATCTTTCAAATGATATCTCGAAAAAAGGGATGGCCCCTAAAATTAAGGGCCAAGGGGGCCGAAAGTTTTTCCTTTATATCTCAACAAGAATAGATATGGGTTACCCCATATCCAAAGATATTCGACTTTTAGATTTAATATGTTTAACAGTGTTTAATGACATTTATAAAATTAAACTGCACTGTCTAGTTATAGAACTTGTGTAAATTTCGTGAGTCCGTAGCATTACGGTCACCCAGTCTCCTAACCATTCTAACAAACAGTACACATACCTATGTCCGCAAGACCAGTTAGCCTTGGTCTATACACACGTGCGATGGAGTTGTCAAACGGTCTCCCGGAAACAGAGAAGTTACGATGGCAGACAGAACTTTTTTCATAATTAGATCACATGAATACAAATTTTGATTCATAAAAATTAAACGACTGTCAGTTTAGAAATCCCCGGCCAGTTCGGGTTTTGTTACACATTTCACAGGTACTCTCCCGATGTGTAGTTTGTCTACACACGTGCAGAAATCTGCTCAGGGATTGAAAATATTTAATATACTACACACACAGAATGATTATTTTTTTGTCTTAGATGAAACTATATGATAATTAACGAACAATTAACATGATTTTACTACAGTTGTTGATATTAGTATAATCAATTCATCAGTGAAAAAAATATCAACCGAAGAATGACCTATGTATTCTCTGTTATCAAATATGTTAAAAAAAAGCTGAGGAGGGAACATTTTTTATTTGCATTTAGGGGGGAAAGTGATCTTTGGAGGAAAAATTAACATTAATTTTGGTTTCTTTTACGTATGACATACACAACATTATTCTTATCATGAACAATTATGTTGTATCTCCTTATAAATGATGGAACTATTTTCGTCGGAACAATTTGTGTGAGTCGCCGCTGACTACAGCAATATATCTTGCACTAATAGTATGCACTGATCGAATATATTAAAAAGTATTGAGAATTTGTAATACCTCAAAAGAGCAAAGTTGTTCAAAATGTCAAGATTAATCTTTTAAAGTCAAAATAATATGTCCGGCGACGTCACTTGCGGCCAAACCGGAAGTAGTCGTAAAACGCGTATTTTTGCCATTCTTGAGAAGGTTGGGGGTAATATGTGTCACTGGAAGCCTAAAGCTTAATTTTCCGTCCGTCGTTGTCACTTCCGGTTTAACCGGAAGTAGCAAAAATTGCTTATTTCTGCATTAATCAACATGGCTTTAGATGATTCAAACCATTTTTAGGCGTTATTTCTTATTTTTTGTTATGAAAGCTACTTCCGGTCAAACAGGACGGAAGACCTACTCGTTGCTTTGCAACGAGCTTTGCTGTAGTCTTATTATTATTATTCTTACCGATTTTGTGCAGTCGATTTCTCGTAAATGCGTCGATGGATTTTCATGAAACTTTCAGCATTGACAAATTATATGAACTTAAGGCGTTTTTTTTAATTTGATGACGTCACTTCCGGTTCGGAGTTTTCTGCGATTTAGTGAGTTTTAGAGGGTCATTTTGTCCGACAGTTTTCTCAATAATGGCTCAAGATAGAAACATGAAACTTACAGGTATGATAGACCAAAGTCTATTGATATGTATAAGGTATTTCATTTTTATCGGAAGTGCCGCACGTCGGCGCTCGCTATGGCCCGAAAATAGGCCTATCGCGCAGTTTTTAACAACTCTTCTACAATATCTTTTTACCTGGAAATATTTTGTTTAAACATGTAGAACAAAAGAAGTGTAGAATTTCAAGATCTTTCAAATGATATGTCGAAAAAAGGGCTGGCCCCTAAAATAAAGGGCCGAGAAGGGCCGAAATGGTTTTTTTATATCTCAAACAGTATTGAGAATTTGTAATAAGTCAAAGAAGCAAAGTTGTTCAAAATGTCAAGCTTAATCTATTGGGATCGTCAAAATACGTCCGGCGTCGTCACTTCCGGCCAAACCGGAAGTAGTCGAAAAACGCGTTTTTTTTTTGACATTCTTGACAAGATTTTAGTTAACATTTGTCTCTGGGAGCTTAAAAATTAATTTTCCATTCGTCGTTGTCACTTCCGGTTAAACCGGAAGTAGCAAAAAAGGCTTATGTTTGCATTAATTAACTAATTTTTAGATGATTCAAGCCAATTTTGGGCGTTATTTCTCATTTTTGTTAAAAACGAAAGCTACTTCCGGTCAGACAGGACGGAAGACCTACTTGTTGCTTTGCAACGAGCTTTGCTCTAGTTTCTCTTTTTATTTGTTTGTATTTCTTTAATTTCTTTATTTTTTCGGGAAGTACGTCAAGAAATTGACTTTTAAAGTACTACAAGGCACAGATCCCAGATTTTAATTAACTCTTTGCCCCTTGCGCTGTCTGTGACGTAATAGTAGCATTACATTTGTTACATTTTGATATGACGTGATCCTTTTCCCCACAGCGCACTTGCGATTACGTGCTGAAAAGACGTGTTTTTGAAGATGAATATTTACACGGTATAAGTAGCAACTGTTGCCGTAAATATCGCCCTAGTATTTATGCAACCAACTGCAAATTGAACTCAAGTATTTTGATTATGGTTTAATCCTGTGTTTAAATAATCCTTCTATGTGGAATTTTACAAATTTAATATATTATATCATAGCTTACAAGTAATTTATTATAAATTTTAAATCTAAATCTAAAACTTCGTTCAATATAATTATTTGAGTTTCCAGACAGGCTATCATTTTTATGATCGGGTTATTATGACAGACAAAGACACTTGTCCCCCCCCCCTCTTTTTTTTATTTTTTCAGTCAAATGCATAAGCTTTTTATCGAAACTTGCAGAATTTTTCAATTAAAAATAAAAATGAAGTCTAGAAGAAAAGGATTATCACTTGAGAAAATTTTTATAACAGTATTTTATAGATTTTTTAGGACAAAAAAGGAGTTGTAGCTTTCGGCACATTTATCTTAATTTATCTGTTCGATAGTTTTTTGTTTGTTTGTTTTTTTATTAATTTAAAAATTTTACTTGAATATCGCTTCATTTCCGTTGAACAATAAAATAGTGAACTGTCGATGGAAAACATTAGAATTTTTAAAATACATAAAGTAAAAAAAATTAACTGATTAGAACATGAAAATTAAAGTTAAAGGGTCACAGCATGCTCGGCAACATCTTGCCACATATCAAACATGAAATCCCTCTTTTCTCAGTCTAATATTATAAGGAAAAATAAAATTTCTTGAATATGGGTCAAATTTCAAGGTCAAGGTCACAAGGTCAAAAATCAGAATATTTTGAAAGGATGTTTCAAATGTAAAATATAAAAGCCATATCTTTTTTCATGGAAAAGTTACGACCAAGGTTATTGTTTTGTAGCAGACGGACAAACTGACAATACGAATGAGAATCAATTTCCATTGCTTTCGAAAAAGCGGCGGAAATTTCCTAAGCAGTAAAAATATGATTGATTTAAAAAAAAATCCTCTGAAATTCACTTGAGCAGAAAAGAATGTTGACTTCACTTATTAACCACCAGAAAACTGTTATTTAAATTTCTACTTTGTATGTCTCTAACCGTAGAAACCAGGGAGAGGGCTGCGGTGGGTGGGACAATTTATATGAGTATAGTCTTTTGATGTTTTAAATTTTCTGCTTTAATATTTAATTTTTCATTTTAAGATACACCCGCCATTGTTGCTGTACAGCAAACACGAACTAATATCAGCATTTGAAAAATAAAATACCAAATAGAAAGGTTAGAGACTCTCCAATAGTATCAAAACAGAATTTTTTCGTTGTCAAATATTTTTTAAGGTTCCCCAAACTTCCAAAATAGTTGCTACAGGCCTGTTTTTATATTGATATTAATACTTCAACCTGAAAGATTCTTATATATACTAGTAGATAAAGTGACAAACGAACGACAATTCTGTCTGGAAAATTTGACTGTCTCTATTGCGACAGCAAGGTCGGTGAAGAGATTGTAAATTCATTATATTAAACCCGTGTTTCAATGAAATCTTTATTAATTTGTTTGATGGATGATCTCCGAGCTCATTTCTTTAACATTTTCAATATTAGCACTGATTTGATTATTACAGTAGCAGACTAAGAAACTCGAATTTCACAATATGCCAAATTTAATTTTTATACATAATCATAGAAATTAATCATTTTATTTAGAACACGAATATGACAAATATTAACTCTGTTACGTTATTCTCCCCATACAGTGCGATCCAAATTTTTTTTTAAAATTAAAAAAGAAAAACATTAACAAGCCAGATGAAAACGATTTTTTATTGACTAAACGAGGTTTTTCTCTTTTCATATAATTTGGATCATAATAATTACGTCCTCGACCGAGGACCTTTAATGAATCAGATGGCTCATCTGAATTTGACCATTGAGCTTCTAGGTCAGGTATACGAAACGCAGTCTTTTTATTTAATCATATTCATGCCAAGGCGCTCGTAGGAACGGGTTTCTGTTATGCTAGCAGATGAGAGTCATAATCACCCCCACTTTTGGATAAACTTCGACGATTAAACTGTCTTTTTCAGTGTTATCATACATGAAGTAAAAATTTCGTATTCTAAAGTTTTTTTTAAAGTAGATAAATATAAATGTCTTACCACGATCCATTTTCTGTGTAGATCCAAACATATTTGTGTTTATGATAAATTTTAATTGTACACCTCACATATGGAAACGTCTCGCCCCTACTTTCTTTTACAAGTAATTTAATTATTATTTTTACAAATTAACTTTATGAAAATTGTTTTTAAAACAAGAAATAAAGAGACTAGTGAAATTTTAAGTATTAAATTTCTTTAGTCAACGAATTTTGAATAATTATATATATTATGTTTTTAAAACCCTATTTACTTGTAATATAATACGCAGGGTCATACACTCACTCTGCAGTTGAGAAAATATCTGAAAACGCAAACCCTTTTTAGAAATTCCGAGCCTCACGGTGAAAAATTACTGAAAGACGCGCTAATTCCACGTGTATTTTAAATTGATCAAAAGCCTACACAGTACAGAGTGGACAGAGTTATATATCAATTTTATAGAGTTTTGTTAATTATTTCTCTTGGCTCCTACTTTGCAATCTGTACCAAGTTTTAACATATCTATATTTCGGTAATCAAAACATATCTATCCTGAATATTTTTTCCCCAATAAATTGATCTCAGACTTATTTTCAACTTGAACAGAAAGAGAATATGGAACAAATAGAAAAAGAAATAAGGTTTCTGTGGTTTTTGGAAAGAAATTAAAAATAAATTTCCTTGATTCCTTGGCAATTGATTCACATGATTTTAAACTAGATATTTATTTATTTAAATGATTACATTAAGGACGAGACAAAATTTATCACAATGATGGGACCGGTACAAACGGGCATGGGACAATGAGTTTTCTCATCGAAGAAAACAGATACATGTAATAGATGTCTTTGAAGAAAACCATGGGACAAAAACGTTTTTAGCAATAAGTACCCATGGGTCACAAACTTTTTTCAATGACTTACAGTTAAAATGAGGCTACCACTTCATATTCAGACGGTGAAGAGAAGTGCATTAAAAGATATTTGAGTAAACACTACCCGCTGGCGGATTTAAGGGGGGCGTGGGGACGCACCCCCTAACATTTTCAAAGTATGGTATGTCTAATATTAATAATGAATCATTTTGGTACATAATCAAACAAAACCACTGTTATTATGCCTGGTTTTGCTCTTTTAAATACACGAAAACCCAGGAGCTTCCGGGGGCTTTGCCCCCTGGTCCCCCATCATTCAAAGTATGAAATGACTAGTATTAATAATGCCGTACTTCCGTACATAACTAACCAATACCACTATTGGTAAGTAAGTAAGTCGTTCATTATTGTGCCATGTGTTATAAATAAATACAATAGTATGAGAAACATTCAATACAATTAATATTAATTGCGTAAACGGGGAAGGAGGAATGTTGGCGTGTATAGCAATGTAGTGGCGCTGTGGGGCCGTAATAGAACGTGAAGGGTTTTGGTAAAATCAGGTTGCCGAATTTATTAAAGACGATGGTAAATAACAAACAAGAATTTTAACAATATCTTACAAGACTTAATCGAGTTGGATGTGGCCGGTAGAACGTCGGGCCTCCAAACTGAAGAGATTATAATGGACATAGATATTTGTAAGATTAAGAGTAAACAATAATTGACTTTTGACACTAGTTGAGTTAATTGATGGACAGGTGTGTTTCTTTGATAAAATGAACGTGAAAGAGGTTATAAAGTAATTATACAAGTAAAGTTATTGGTAAAGGATTAACAAATCCCGAGGCATTAACACCTAACGAGCAACAGTTATTGCGACAGAGTCACAGAGTGTCTTTTGGAATGTCTTAATCCTATTTCAAAGGAGATGAGATAAATAAGACAAAATTTACTACAAATAAGCACATATTAAAAACAGATAAAGAATTTCATAGATAAAAGTTATTTTAATTCAAAAATGTTAATTTTGCTCGATGATAATATCCTTCGGCCTCCGGGAAAACACGTCCTCGTGATTTATATAAAGTAACATCCTTAATAAAATGGTTGGTATTGTCCGTGGAAGTTGTTGTACGCGGGGTAAGGGTTGGGTCCATTTTGTCTCATGCACTCAATAGTATACTGTAAGCTTTCTATTTCATCGTATTGGTCTTCGACTTGATGGCGGAGATTTTCGAACTTTTGAGAATTTATTGTGAAACGGAGGGAGTTGATTTCTTGAATTTGAACATCGACTTGAAAGCGGAGACTGCTGATGTTGGACTCCTACTCGTCTATCTGCTCCCGTTGTCTTCTCATGTCGTTGTCCAATGTGTATAGCTGTGTCGACAACATTAGGATTTCCTTGGTTTGTTTCTTATTCTGGGCAGAAAGGTCTGATACACGTTCTAAAGCCATTTCATTATTCTTGTTTGCTTTGTTCAATTCACTTTTTAGGCCGATTATTTCCTGTTGTACTTCAGGTTTTGGGTTCTGTAGGTTTTTGAACTGATGTTTCTAGTTGCGAGATTCTTGTGGCACTTACTTTTTGAACACAGAGGGGTTGTTTTGTTTTTGATTCCGAGTTTTGTTCTGTGTTTTGCAGTTTTTGGAGTAAGTCCTTGATTCTGATAGTTGAGTTTCTGAGTTTTTCTTTAGTTTTTGGCATTTGATATCAAAGGGATGAAGTTGTGTCCACACATTTATTGAAGGCAATTTGTCGGAGGTTGTACAATTGTAATTCTCTCAGCCATTGTTTTCTGTCCAGAAAATTATGAACTCTATTTGCGTCACGCACTTTGCTCGAATTTGACTTTTTAGATGACGCTTGACAGTTTTTAGCATAATGTCCATATTTTGCACAGTTAAAACACACTGATGGAAAAGGCTTTTGATAGTCACGACTGCACTGCGGCCGATTAGATTTTGTTAACATCCATGTTGGTCTAAAGTAAGAGTCCATCGTGATTTTTGATGTTTGGGGAAATTACTCTCATGGGTAGAACACGTCGCTGGCGTAGTGAAAGGTACAACACAAAGGGGAACTTCCCGATTCTATCACCAATTATAACCAGTTAGATTTTGGTTATAAGTTATAAATATTGATTCCTGGACTTTAGAGGGTAAACGACGAAGAAGGAATGTTGGCGGGTAAAACTAAGTGGCGCTGTAGTGCCGTAATAAAACGTAAAGGGGAAAGGTGCCGTATTCCTTATGGTCTTCCAAAATAAAGTCCAAGAATGGGTAAAATCAGGTTTTCGAATTTATTAAAGACGATGGTAAATAGCAAATATGAATTTTAACAATATCTTACAAGACTTAATCGAGTTGGATGTGGTAGGTAGAGCGTCGGGCCTCCAAACTGAAGAGATTATAATGGACATAGATATTTGTAAGATTAAGAGTAAACAATAATTGACTTTTGACACTAGTTGAGTTAATTGATGGACAGGTTTGTTTCTTTGATAGAATGAACATTAAAGAGGTTATAAAGTAATTATACAAGTAAAGTTATTGGTAAAGGATTAACAAATCCCGAGGCATTAACACCTAACGAGCAACAGTTATTTCGACAGTGTCACAGAGTGTCAATCGGAATGTCTTAATCCTATTTCAAAGGAAATGAGATAAATAAGACACAATTTACTACAAATAAGCACATATTAACAGATAAAGAATTTCATAGATAAAAGTTATTTTAATTCAAAAATGTTAATTTTGCTCAGTGATATATACATAAAAAAATAATAAAATTCCGTACTCTTATCGATCGGGAATTTTAAGAATGTTTCGGGCATTTTAAAAGTTGAATAAATCTGGAAGTAAGATATATGATTTATTATCGAATTTCATGTGCTTTTAGCCGGTAAACGCTTACATTTCCAGAAAAAATACTCCAAACCAACCAAAAAGCGTAACTGTAAATGGAAGTTTTTACAATTCTTGGATTTGTTGCTCTATCTTTTATCTGTCCGAATTTTTCTCAACCACGTTTTCTGCAACTACGTTTCTTTGCAAAAAATACCCGGTTGTCTTAACTTTCATGCAACTCAATATTTTACTCACGGCCATGGCGTTTTTGATACTCGGACAACGCCCACATTTTCTCCATCTCTGTGTGACGTTCTATGATTTATTATATACCCATCAATATCCTTGTTTTTGTTACTGTTGATTTTACAGAGTTTAATCCGATTTTCCGGATCACCACACTGTGGTTTTCTGAATCCATATCACCACTCTCTGAAACTGATGACGTAGTACGCAAAAACATGACGTTATTTTTCTTGCGCGTTAAAAAGTCCATTGTTATTATGCTTTGTTTTATGGATTAATATTATACAATTGATCTCTAAAGTTTTATTCTGCTATATTTAGCTAGTTATAAGGGGGTATATGATAAATTTATCATTATGACAGTAACTTGATCCGAAGAGCAGTATCACGTCTCGTTGACAGACGCGCATCATCAGATCAAACTCGACGCTTCGCGTCTCGTTAGATCTGATGATCCGCGCCTGTCAACTGGACGTGATACGACCCTTCGGATCAAGTTACTGTTATAATAATATATATGGATCGGACTCGGTCTCCTACGTCACTCCAGCCTTATCATAGAAAATAATTAATGGTTCTTTAAATCTGACAACGGCTTCTGATAGCTTTTTGGTCAAAAAGACAAAATTTACATGTTTATCAAATTAATTTAAAAGAAATAAAAATCATAATGGTTTTAAAATTCATTCATAATAAAAAATTTGAGTACGTGTATTATGTACAATTGTATACGTGTGTTTCTTTCTTGTTGATAGTTCTTATCACGGACAGCATCATTTGAATACCCGCAAAAATTCTATTTCTTACCTAGCATCTCTTCGTGTACATTTCTGAAAGATCTTAAACTTTCACGTCTGGTATCCAATTCAGCATCTACGAAAACGAAATACAGCTTACATGATTTGTTTTCTTTCCTTAAAGATAGATAACACAAACTTTTTTTTCTCAGAAATCAGCAATATTGCTCATAGATTTACATTTAAAGGATCACTTCATTCTAAATAGGGATTTGACCTATAGGACCGGGCTTGGTTTTTCTCTCTACAAAAACCTTCTCGATTTCCGTTCTGATTAATGACATTAGGCTGAATACATATAACAATTTGTTTTTCCTAAATCTTTAATTCAGTAGTAGAGATAGGAGGAACCCTTTCATTGATTTTTTGAGTTTGTTATCTCCAAATGTAATTATTGATATTTGTCTTTACTTCTCATTGTGCATAATGGTAATGTCTACTGTCTATGAAATTCTATTCTTTGTGTCTAGGCTATTTATCCGTGGATATAATAAAAAATGTTATTAATGTGTGAAAATTATATAGGCCTAAATGAAATCCAAGGAAAACAGTTACTGATATATGTAGCCAAAGTCAATGTGATTAAATTCTAAGGAATATCATCGCAGCTCAATGCTGCCAAGAATACCTCTATTGAGTAACACAAAGTGAGCTATTCTTGTCCTCGGAGAAAGTGTGCTTATAATGTTCCGCCTGACTGACAACTGTACATTGGATTGTTACGCTCTTATCTCTCGTTGGTGTTTCTTATATCAATAATGGGCATGCATAGAGGATAGATAATTGAAAGAAAATGCATAAGTCTATAAAAAAAAGTTAAAATAGTCTTAGAAAAGGCGATAAATTAAAACTTCAAAATTGTGGTGCCAGGTGGATTCGAACCCCCGACTTCAAAAAGAAAGTATCAATGGTGTGAAAGGCAGCATATATATCAACTGAGCTAGTCTGAATTTGTATTGCATAAATTTTAAGCAGATTATCGAAATCAGGTTTTCTTATTTTTTGTAGGTTTTTTTGTGAATTTCGACTCTAGGGCAGGGGTGTCCCTAAAAAAATCCTATCATAAATTATTCTTTACATCCCTACCTATCAAAATATCAGTTTTATTTAGGGGCAGGCCTGCCCTGAAGGACTACTAGGCCAAAATACATGCAAAAATCAACGCTTTAACGGACAAAATGGTGTTTTGGCCAATTTTGGAGGTTTATTGTAAAGTTGTAAATTTTAAATATTAGGTATAAATTACAAATTTGAAAAACTTAGACATATATACGGTAAAAAACAACAAATAAAGATTGATTTTTAAATGGCATTCTTTCCGGGAAATTGTTTTCTCTTATAGGTCAATTCTTTTGTCAAAGTGAATACATCCTTAGTAACCTGAATAATGTTTACCAAGTATAGTGAGAAAATTTTATCAAATTGTCATAAGGTTAAAAATCTGTACAAAATTTTGTATGGAAATATATATAAATCAAAACAAGGTCTTATATCTTAGCATCAAGGAAACATCTTTGCAAACCACGGCCAAAATGTACTATCCTCTGCCATTCTGGGAGAGAGCTACTGTAAAACACTTTTTATTCGTGAGAACTTTATTTTCGCGTACTTACGCGAGACAGTGTGCCCGCGAAAATATAATAGCATTCCTTATCTCAGGAAAATAAGGGGTCGGGAAAATTTAGTGATCTACAGTATATGCGGACTCCGGACCATGGCTTGAGACGATGCATGGAAAACGACGATTGATTTATTTTTCAGGGATTTACAATTAATGTCATTTCGAATCAAAATCAGTCCAAAAATATACATGTATATCAATCCATGCAACAATTTTTTTAAGTACCTTAAATTGTTAAATACATTTATTCAAATTGTATGTGCTGAAGAATTTGGGCAATATTAAAATACACCTATATCAATCCGCAGCTTCTGATACATGCATGTTTTAAAATTACCAGGGGCATTATTGTTACAAGAGTTATCAGTGTTCCTATTTCTGTGACATTTAGCTTGGCCGCTGATCACTTTTTAAAAGTATTAAAAAGAGGTAGACATATACATCTCTCTCTCTCTCTCTCGTGGAATAGAATGGACCATTGAATGTATACAAAGCGCTTAAAAGAAGACTATTTCGTTTGCTTTGTGATCATTATTCTGAATTCCGATTCGTTTTTCCAAAAGTAAATGTTCAGTGCAAAGATAGAATTTAGTACAAGTCTTTATTTGAGATTGCGGACTGTGTCTTTTTTACCTCATAGTTTGTACTTTTAAACTATATATGGTGTGATTCTTACTTGGTCTATCTTGGTGGTGAATTCTCGTGAAAGGTCTTGTCCTCCCCAACCTTACAACTGTGGTGAATTCTATATATGTTAAAATGAAATTCCATAAAAAAGTTAACATTTGTTTGATTTCAGTCATCTGGTTCAAAGACTCCTATGAGTTTTGTCAATGAATTGATCATGATGAGTTACGAATATAACCTGTTTTTCTTTTAGGCATATACTGTAATAAATAGATACACATATATTTATTTTGATGCGCATTTACCGCGCTGTAGCAGCATCAGAAAACTTTCAAACCTTCAAAAAACATTACAAGCCAAAATAAAAATGCAGCTTATGTCCATTGTTCTAACAAAAAAATCCTTTTCGGATGGGGCAGGGTGGAGTGGGGGTAACAACCTTTTAGTAACATTTTTTTTTCAAACACATACTATTTACGAATTACCTTTTTTGACCAAAACGTGTGTGCTGAAATTGGGGGGAGGGGGCTAAACCTACGCCCCTTGCTATGTGCATAGGCATTTGCAAAGGTATATATAACATAGGTATTTGTGGTGACAGTTATTGAGGATCATTGACTTGCACTGGATAGGACAACGGTCAGTCTATCGCAGGTTCATCAATTGTCAACAACATGATTCCAACCAGCACTGACATATGACCACTGTATGACCGTAGGAACGGGGGTGAGGTGGCGTAAGTTTGCCGTTTTATAGTATGCTACGGAAAAATAGTTGTCTTATGTTTGTGTGATCCCTTTTCTTTGTCGAAGAATATTTGCCCCACCCCAAAATGAAAATCTTTTGTTGCCCCCCCCCCCCCAGCTGAAATTACTCCCTACTAGACGCAATGAGCCAAGTGTTCCAAAGTTCATTAAATGTATAAAATGAAATAGAATGTTTATCCTTAATTATCTATAAAGCTTCATCATTCCTTCCATTTATCGTGTTTCTACATTTCCACTTGTACCATGAAATATAATTCTTTTTCTTTATCTATGTGAAAATTGTCATTGTGTTATAATAATTAAGATTTCATTTTGTACGTAAATAAAAAAAAATACACTCACAAAGAAGGTAACTGTTATTTATCGAAACAATTTAAAATAAATATTCCATTCTTAAAGTTATATTTTTCAATGCATTCACTACAATTTACCATTATTATACATAAATCACTTTATGTTTTTATTGTATTTCTTAAAAAATAGATAGATATACAGTCTTACCGCGATTCATATTCCATATACATCCTACAAAATATGATCCTCCTTTTAATTTTTTTTACAAGTAATTTTATTTTCTTTTGTAAAGTATATATATTTTTTTTTTTTTTAAATAAATGAATAAAATAAAGAATCCAGTTAAATTGTATTAATTTTACATCGTTATGTTTTATTTTTAGTTTAAAATATATAAATGTCAATCTAACGGAACTCAGCAGGAAACATTTGATAAAGATTTGTCATACATAAATGTATTGTGGTAATTCCCAGGTAATGATCAGGGTCAATGTCGTTGTTTCCATTGACACAGTATCTTGGTCTGAACAGAAAACTTGAATGATCTTGACTAATTACATGAGGACGAGTTATCTCGCATTATACCGGTAATCCTATATTATGTTTCTTAATTGCTGATCTTGGGAGCATAGCAGCAGGCCCGCAGGGGTTATTGTAATATTCAGTAGAAGAGAAAGGTATTAAACGGAACTGTCCTCTCCCAAGAAAAAAAGGTTGATATACTAATCTATTCACTTTATTATTTCTCTTTTTATTTATTTGACTTTATTTCATTTCTTTATTACATGTATTTCGGGCAGTACGTCAAGAAATTGACTTTTAAAGAACTACCAGGCGGACGCAGTCACATCCATGTTCAAAGTCAAAAGTTCTAATAAATGTACCCAAAGAAAAGTCTTGTCACAAGGAATAAACATAAATTGTGAAATATAAAAGTCATAGCTCCAACTAATCAAAAGTTAATGTTACTTTAACAGTTTATGCGAACAAACAAACAAACAAACGAAAAAGGCAACAACAAAAAATACCACTGAGTCTTCGATTAAAAGAACATAAAAATGTACGTTGTTAAACAATAAATAATTCTTATATCAAATAAGAAATTGATTTCTCTTCTTCCTTGGCTCTTATAGACGGAAGCCCATTGAGCTCATTTTCGTAGGTTAAAAAAAATCCGTGTTATAACATGAAATGTTGCCAAAAAAAAAAACAACAACAACAAGAAAAAACAAACAAACAAATAATAACGCGTACTTTCTGTGCAAATTATCGTAAAAGTGTTTATTTGTTTTAAATTTCAAGAATAATCACACAATTAATATACATGTACATTTACTTAAAGACATGATATATTTGAGAAACACTAATGTCCTTAGCTTATGACAGCTTATGAAAGGGCAAATGCAAGTAAAACTCAAAGGTTTAAGTGAATAAATCATAAATAATAGTACAAAAAGAAAGGACTTGTTTCCATTAATGTACTTTAAGAATATAAAATATCAAGCACCAAGTACGACGTTATGGACATGCACTTTTTGGTTACTAAATTTTATGTCTGTAAACTCGGGGATTGCTTCCTTACGTAATGTAGTAATTTTTTTAACTTCTATAATATATCATGGTATAAGGTACTAAGCTATAAGTTGACTTGAAAATTGTAATATGCAAAATTATCTTTCTCTTAAAATTATGAAAAATGGAATGTTTGTTTAAGTATAAAAATGATTGTAAATAATAATAAAAACACATAAAAATAAACGTAAAAAAGAAAAGCAAAGAACTTCAAGCAAAAAAAAAAATACGATAGTGATAACAAAAATACAGAAGTTAATGTTTCAAGTGTACATGTATATAAACAATGTGGCACAATTCCCTCTCTTTGTTGATTTATGGATTACAGCATCTTTCTCAGTCTGTGTTATACTCAAGATTTTAATTAATCTCCGATGGTGCTTTGTTCTACTGAATAAAAGAAATCAAAGATGGATCAAGGGTGACAGTTTATATATGCATGTATACATTTTTTTTATCTAATAGCAAAGTAATTACCTTCTATTTCAAGTAAAGTTCTTGCCAATTTCAACACCGTGGTACATTCTTCTGTAAAAACAATGTGACGAGAATTGTAACAACAGGTATATAGACATAAAAAAGTAAATAAAATTCCTCTATGAATTCTTATCGATTGGGAAGTTTAGGACTGTTTCGGACAGTTTAAAAGGTGAATAAATCTGGAAGTAAGATATATTATACAATTATTGCTGTTTTTGAGGTCAATACAATGATTTAGCCATCTGAGGAGTACAATATTCACCGAGCCCGAAGGGCGAGGTGAATATTGTACTTCGAAGATGGCTAAATCATTGTATTGACCGAAAAAAAACAGCAATAATTGTTTTATTATATGATTCACTGATAAAATGATACAGCTCATTACTTGTTTGCATTTAATTAAGTCCTAGCCAAATACAAGAGAGCAGCAATTAAAATGTTACCAGTTGTATTTGAAATGGTTTTTTTAATCAATTTCAGTTGCCATGAAAAAAAATATGTAATGTCAATCTTTTTTATGGGATAGATTTTGAAAGGAATGAGTATTATCAGGGAAAACTGACTTCCAAAAAGTAAAAAAAAAAAAATGTTGTTCAGTAAGAGAGTTGGAGGGGGGTCCCTGCATCCCCTCTAACCACCCTCACCCTAAAATATATATTCGCTTATGTTTTGTTCACATGAAAAAAAAATCATACTATTATTATTAGTCGTTTAAATAGCTTTCCAAAACAAATTTGTATTAATTTGGAATTTCCCAATCTATTTTTAGATCAATGTTGAGGAAATAAATCCTTGTATTGACCTGGAACGTCACGTGCAGGTCAATACAACGTAATATTTTTCTAACATAGTTGGATCTCAGCCAATCAGAGAGATGGAAATTATTCAATCATATAAGATTTATTATCGAATTTCATGTGCTTTTAGACGGGGAACGCTTATCTTACCAGAAATAATACTCGAAACCAACCAAAAGAGTGTAACTGTAAATGGAATTTTTTTTTTTTTTTTTTTTTTTTTTTACATTTCTTGGATTTGTTGCTCTCTCGTTCATCTGTCCGAATTTTTCTCAACCAGAGAGCTAGAATTCTGCATCTACGTTTATTTGTAAAATTGTACCCTGATGTCTTAACTTTCATGCAAGTAAATATTTTTCTCACTCTCTTCCATTGGCTTATTTGCTCGCGTATACCACAGTAATGAAAACGAGAAACAGTGCGTTTGTTTTAATTCATTTTAATTCAATTTCTATGCTTATGTTTGAGTTTTGGGACAAATATTTACTAACTAAATCTAGAATTATAAATTTAATTTAAAACAATCCTGCAAATATTACGTTTTTATACGTTATGTCAAAACTCTTGACGTGAGCCCATTGCAGAGGTGTCTGAGAGAGGAACGAACGACAACTCTGCATGGAAGATTGTACGTTTCTTTGCAAAACGTACTCGGATGTCTAAATTTTTATGCAAGTAAAATTTTTACTTACCGCCATGACGTGTTCGATACTCGGACAACGCCCACATTCTCTCCATTTCTGTGTGACGTTCTATGATGGATCGGACTCGGTCTCCTACGTCACTCCAACCTTATCATAGAAACAACATTAATGATTCTTTACATCAGATAACGGCTTCTGGAAGCCTTTTGGTCGAAATCTATATGTTTATTATATGAATTTAAAAGAAATAATAATTATAATACTTATAAATTGTTTTATTTGGAATACAAAATTCAAAGTTTTATACATGTGTATATATATTTCATAGGTCGTGTTGATAGTTATTATCAAGGGCAGTATCGCTTAAAATTAAATTTCTTACCTAGCATCTCTTCGTGTACATTTCTAAAAGTCCTTAACCTTTCATGTGTGGTATCCAATTCAGCATCTACGAATACGAAAGTCATTCATGATTTGTTTTCTTTCCTTGAAGATGGATAACACAAACAAACTTTTTTTCAGAAATCAGCAATATTTTCCATCGATTTACATTTAAATTGGTAACCAGAATAATGTTTACCAAGTAAAGTTAGATAATTTTTTTTTAGATTTGGTCATAAGGTTAAAAATTAACGCAAAATTTTGTATGGAATTCATATAAATCAAAACAAGGTCTCATTTCTTAGCACCGAGAAAAACTACGATTTCTTTATATTACAAGGATTTATAAATGTCATTTCAAATAAAAAATCAGTCAAAAAATAAATATCAATCCATGAATTAATTTTTCGTGTGTGTTGAGTACCCTTAAAATTTAAACATTAACATTGTACGTGCTGAAGGATTTGGACAACATTCAAGTACACCTATACCTATGTGCAGCTTCTGATACATGCATGTTTAAAAATTACAAGGGACATTATTGTTACAAGAGTTACCAGTGTTCCTAAGTCTGTGACATTTAGCTTGATATCTGATCACTTTTCAAAATAAAGAGGTAGAGATATACATCTCTCTCTTCTTCTTCTTCTTCTTCTTCTTCCCTTTTTGGAGTGAACTCAAGTTGAAAAGAATGGAACATACGAAGGGCTTAGGACTATATCTTTGTGATGCGTTTTTCCAAAAGTAAATGTTCAGTGCAAAGATCAGGGACGTAGCAGCTGGCCCCACAACTTTTTTGCCGTTACTACTTTTACTATTGAAAATTAAATGATCATTGAAAGGCTGGTTGGCCCCCATTTTATACTAAAGTAAAGTAACATGAAGGAAATAGGATTTTCGATTTTCGGGTTTGGGTAAGTTATGGTTATTTTTTTTTTTTTTTTTTTGCTTGTCAACTTTTCAGGTAGGTAAAAAAAAAATGTGCCCCCCCTTTCAAAATCGATGCTACGTGCCTGAAAGATTCAGAACTTTTACAAGTCTTTAATTGAGATTGCGGACAATGTCGTTTTTTTTTTGAGTTTATACAATGTACTTTTATACCATATAATGTTTGATTCTTATTTGGTCTATCTACGTGGTGAATGCTCGTGAAAGGTCTTGTCCTCCCCAACCTAACAACTCTGGTGAACTCTATGTAAAAATTAAATCCCATAAATCAGTAAACATTTGTTTGATTTCAGTCATTTGGTTCAAAGACTCCGATGAATTTTTGTTAATGAAATGATGAGTTACAATAATCTTTTTTTGCATATATACTGTAATAAATTGAGACAATTTATTTTGATGCGCATTTACCGCGCCGCACAAGTATCAGAAAACCTTCAAACCTGCAAAAAAAAATTGACAAGGAAAAAAATGCAAATGATTTCCATTGTCTAGACACAAGAAACCTATTCGGTAGGGGAGGGGTGTAACAACTTCTTTCGAAAGTACCGATTATTTTTTCCAAACACTGACATTTAGCCTTTCTGACCTAAACGTCTCTGATGAAAGTGGGGGTGGGAGGGCTTAACCTACACCCCTTGCAATATTCAATACCTATGTTATGTCTACCTATGCAAAAAAGGAGGGCTTACCACCTAGCCCCCCCCCCCCCCCCCCGTTCCGATGCCTATGTGTGGTGACAGTAGTTGAGGATAACTGACTTGCACTGAATAGGACAACGGCCAGCCTATCACAGGTTCATCAATTGTCACCAGCAGGATTCGAACCAGGACCGACTCTGATTGTCATGGTCACACGAATATTACCACTGTATGCCCGAAAGAACGGGGGGTGGAGGTGGCGTACGTTTGCCATTGATAGTATGCTACGGAAGAAATAGGTGCCGAACGTTTGTGTGATACATATGTACCTCAGTCTTCTTTGTCAAAGAATATTTTCCCCGCTTGGTGCATGTAACCCCACCCCACCCCTTCCTACCCCAAATTGAAAATGTTTTGCCCCCCATTCCCAGCTGAAATTGATCCCTACTGGCCGCAATGAGCGAAGTGTTCCAAAGTTCATTAAATGTATATACGATGAAATAGAAATCCTTAATTATCTATAAAGCTTCATCATTCCTTCTATTTATCGTGTTTCTACATTTCCACTTACTTAGTTAGTATACCTTGAAATATAATTTTTTTTCCATTATCTTTGTGAAAATTGTCATTGTGTTCTAATAATTGAGATTTTATTTTGTACGTCTATAAAAAATGCAGTCGCAAACAAAATAAAAATTTAAAATAAACATTGCATGCTTAAAGTTAAATTCTTCAATGCATTCACTACAAATTACTATTATTATACATAAATCACTTCATATTTCTATTGTATTATTTTTGAAAAATAGATAGATTTACTTGTCTTACCACGATTCATATTCCATGTACAATATATGATCCTACAACCGGACGGGACAGAAATATGTATACAGTGCATGATTTATCTCCCATTTTATTAAAAATTCAAGTCTTTAGAATTAAAATTGAAGACATTATCTTTATTTTACATTTAATGTTTTTACAAGTAATATTACTTTTTGCTGTTAAATATTTTTTTTTATTTTTTTTTAAATGAATAATAATATTAAAAAGACCAGGTAAATTGTATTAATTTTACATCATTATGTTTCATTTTTAGTTTAAAATATATAAATTCCCAAGTCCTTCTAGATCACTAGGTGTGTTTAAGAATAGAGCGCGCAATCTAATTTTAGAACATAAATCCCACTGTTACGGTTCGTTGTTTTTTTCGGAGTACTTGAACCCTTTAGGAATTCTGGGTAAGAAGGCAAGAAATTTGATGACGTCTGAAGAAATAAATGTGTATGAGTTATCTCGCATTATTTGTATGCGTGCCTTTGTTAAAAGTTTCTAGAAATGAGAAGAAATATGTTTCTTAATAGCTGATCTTGGGAGCATAACAGCAGACTCGCGGGGGTACTGTAATATTCAGTAGAAAAGAAAGGTTTTAAACTAAAATGCCCCCTCCCACTTCCATCTCCCAAGAAAAATATGTTAAACAAATTTATTTACTTTTTATTTATTTTGATTTATCTAATTTCTTTATATTTTCGGGCAAATCAAAGATTTAAAGGCGGGCCGTCCAGTCCAAAAAATTACCCTGGAATTTCTTGAGAAGCAATAAAAAAAAATTCCCACCTAGTAGAGATCACAAAACACGTAACGAACGAATATCTGTTTTAAACTGTTTTTAACGGTAAACTTAATTGTTGATTACCTGTGTAACTCACGAAACGTACGGACGAATTACACGTATAGAAAAATAAAAATTAACTGTCAATTTGATAAGTTTAATCTCTTTGGTGTTCCAGGTACCAGTATGATATAAAATATATGCATATGTTCACTTTTACTTTATTTAACTTTAATTTCACTGCATGGCTCCAATTTCAAATATTACACAGGATTATTCCAACAAATTATTATCTTTTTAAATTGAAGTTGATTGAATCACCAGCTTGCACTTTTTGTTTAAGTGACATAGAAACAATTGACCACTTGTTTGTAGAATGTTTCAAAGTAAAAGATTTATGGTGTAGGATTGAAGAATGGGTTTTGGAAAAAATTGAGATGCATTGTAGTTTTGATAAAATAGCAATACTTTTTGGTAAATACGAGAACAGGAATATATGTAAATTACAAAACTTGATAATACTTACTGTAAATCATTTTAAAGCTGTAATTTATTTTTGCTTGTAAATATAAAAGTGTTCCAAAAATAAGTATCGATATCCTAATAAAGAGGATTATAGACAGAATTTTTATAGAAAAAAGTTTTGTTATTACAAAGTTGTTAATATATGGAATATGAAAGGCACTGGCAAAAAAATCTATGACGTACTTTGACAAAAAAAAATCATCTATTTTTATGATGAAATGTAATTATACGCTAATTCTAATTAAGGATTTACATTAGTTAATTATAAATATTTGAATACATTTTTCTATTACTAATGACTTCTTTTTCTTAAAAAAAAACTTTCACGGTTACAAGTAAACTTTGTACTGTTGTAAACGAACGAAATTATCAAGAAATTTACCGTGTATATGTATATGTGTTTACTAGTATATGCTTTGCTTATATATATAGTTTGCTTTGTAGACTTACGAAAGCCAATAAAAACAAGATGTGTTTGTGAAACACTGATGCCCCCGTATGGCAACATATCAAAGATTAGACTTTCCTAAAAATGCAAAATTAATTAATTGGTACCAAAAGTGGGGCATTCTCACTGGAGAACAATTGTGAAATTTGGAAATAAGCTAATGTTAAAGTTTTTTTTCAATATAAAGGCCAAAAGGTCAATGTAATTTGGTATCAAATGAAAGGTCTTGCCACATAGAATACTTATGTAGAGCATGAAAGCGCTAGCCCTAAAAGTTCATAAGTTATGGCCAAGGTTCAATTTTTTAAAAAAGTAGGTCAAACTCCAAGGTCAAAGGGTCAAAGTTCTTGTTATCAAATGAAAGGTCTTGTCACAAGAATTAAATATGTAAAGTATGAAAGCACTAGCCCAAACCCATTAAAAATTATGGTGAAGGTTTGCTTATTTGAAGTAGGTCAATCTCAAAGGTCAAGGTCAAAGGGTCAAAGTTCTTGGTATCCAATTAAGGGACTATAACTTTTGAAGATTTATGGCTAGTGCTTTCATACTTAACATATTTAATCCTTGTGACAAGACCTTTCATTTGATAACAAGAACTTTGATCCTTTGACCTTGACCTTGGTGTTTGACCTACTTTTAAAAAAATTAACCTTGGTCAAAACTTGTGAACGGTTAAGGCTAGGGCTTCTATACTCTACTTAAATATTCTATATGGCAAGACTTTTCATTGGATACCATTTACCTTGACCTTGGAGATTTTTGTACTTATTGAAAAAACTTTAACATTGGCCTTGATTACCAAATTCCTTCATTGTTTTCCAGTGAGAATACCCTACTTTTGGTACCAATTAATTAAATTTGCATTAAAGAAAAGTTAAATCTTTGCTTTGTTGCCATACAGGGGCATCAGTGTTTCACAAACACATCTTGCTTACATCAGCTGTAAATCATAGTTAACGCGATAATCTATGTTTAAGAACCGTAAACTATACTTCACATTGAAAGTAATCATTAATATAACATAGATTATCTGATGAATACAGTTTTTCGATTTGTAAACTATCATGGTTTACAACTCTTAACGTTCAAGATCTGATAAATATAGTTTCACGATTTGTGAAACTATGATTAACAACTCTTTACTATAAGTAACGATTGTAAATTATAGTTTACATACGTGAATCTATGTTTATCAACAAAATCTATTGTTAACATTTTATTACAGACAGAAAAACTTAGATTAGCACTCGTAACCATAGTTAACAACCGTTTAATATAATTTTACGGATGAAAACTATAGTTAACGTATTGTTAACTAGAGTTTAAGTTTTGTAAACTATAGTTTACAGTTGATAAATCTAGTTTATCACATGTATAACAAAGGTTAGGTTTTTTTTTAGTGGGTTAAACTCCAAGGTCAAGGTCAGGTTTTTTTTAAGTGGGTTAAACTCCAAGGTCAAGGTCAGGTTTTTTTTAAAGTGGGTTAAACTCCAAGGTCAAGGTCAGGTTTTTGTTGTTTTTTTTAAGTGGGTTAAACTCCAAGGTCAGGTTTTTTTTAAGTGGGTTACACTCCAAGGTCAAAAAAAGTCGAGATTTATTGTATTCAGGGGAATGTCTTGTCAAAAGAGAAACATATGTGAAATATAAAAGACTTAGCACCAACTGTTCAAAAGTTATGGCCCAAGTTTAAGTTTTAAAAAGCATTTTGAACGGCAAGATCAAGGTCAGAATTGTTATTATCAAAAGGAAAGCTTGAACACGAGAAATACACCTTGTTCAAACTTGTTTCACACACACTTTTGTACCGTGGAATGGCTAGGGAGTTAGCTGGTAGTATGCCACTCGGCTTTTTACTGGTTGCTATATCATCTAAACTTTTAATGTAACACATGTAGGGTCAACGCTAAAGTTTTTATAAAGTAACCAAACTTTAAGGTTATGGTCAAAATCTCTACAATATTTATACCATAGGGTATGTTTTGTAAAAATAAATACACTTTTGAAGAATGAAAACCCTAGTGCCGACTATTAAAAAGTTATTGCAAAGGTTTTTATTTTTTTTTTATTTTGGCAGAAGTGGTTCATACTCCAGGGTCAAGAGGTTAAATATGTAGGTACTCAAAGAAGGAATGCATTGTGAGATATGGAAACCATAGCTCCAACTCATCAAAATTTATGGGTAAGGTTATAAAGTTTTTGTGGACAAACAGGCAGAAGGACAGGGCGAAAATTATAGACCCTCAAATATAGGTGTATATAAATATCAAAATCGATTAAAAGGCAACCTTCTTTAAATTTTATTCTTGAATTCTTATCTCTTGAATCAATCTCTGTATAACTCTAAATCAATCAGAATTCAATTTTTTTTAAAAATCATTTTCTTGATTCATTTTCCACAATCTCACTTTTTTTTATTTGCATAACACATAACCGGTGTTCACACATCTGTTTGAAGGAAGCTTTACATTTTCAAGAGCTTGATGCCATACTCGCAGTGCGTAATAATTATTTACTCTAGTCAAGTAAAAGTTCTACATCTCTGTCCTACGATTTAATGACACTCACTTATCTCTATTTGGTCCTCAACACGTTTTTCGTTGTACTTTTTCCATTGAAAAACGATTCATATTTACAATTGCATCTTCAATGCTTCGCTTCTTAGGGATAGAAGGGAGGGGTTTTTTTTAGAAAAGGGCTTTTGTTCACTATCTTTATATCAACACAGATCCTGAAATCTCCACATTGCATATAGGTACGCGTTTTATGCCTTGAACTTTGAACCTAGTTGTCTTGCTCTTTTTGTTAGCAAGTTAGGAAGGTTCACTTGTAGTCGTAACGATCTTCCAATCCGTAAGCATCCGCTGGTAAACTTTCGTCTCCGTTCTCCGTTCGGTGATCTTTATGCTTTTCCTCCAAGTTGTCCATAACTGTCTCGTGGTGTTCATAGAAATCATACGATATCATGGCGATCACAATCACATTCTTCAAGGAAAAAATGGAGACTCCATGATCAAGTCCGTGCCATAAAATCATTCTCATGACCAAAAGTGGAAGGTTGACAATGTAGGCCAGGATAATCTTATATATCATGATTAAACTTTGGGGTAGCTTGGCGTGTTCGAATTTACTATGCAACAGGGTCAGAAGAGGTACGGTTGGTAGGACAAAGTTTAGACAGGCTTCTACGAGACCCGTCAGGAAAGCTTCACGGTCTTCTTTGATGAACAATGGTACCATGTTATCCACGCAATCCAAAATTTCGAACATAACAGTTCCTGATAGTTCTTCTATGTATGTTCTTCTGTCCGACCCTGGCTTAGCGTCATGAAGTGAAGAGATATGTAAAAGGATTTTTACTCTTACACTCCAACATTTAATTTGCTGATATGATAGAACAAATAACAAAGTAAAGGGGGATGACACCAGCTGCGTTGAAGCCCAACCAGGTACTGTCTTTATGTTCCACCAGTAATCAACATTACTGAAGTGGAGGATGATGACCATAACACAAATCACACGGGAATTTGTTTTAATACCAGCAGCACTTGATGAAGCAGTTCGCCATGTTTTCTTCTGAAGGGCCCCAGTTTTTGCATTATAGGAGAAAATGTTAATTCACACTTTTTAATTGCTAATAGAATACTCATAATTAACATTACAAAAGTGATATGAAAGAAAATAAAAAATGTCAATTAATTCACAATTTAGAAATATTGATTGCACATAAGTCCTTCCTTGAATTTTTAAAAATGTTTACCTTTTAAACAAGATTCCCAGTAAGGAATCAGTTGACACCTTAAATTATGTGTTACTCATTTTAATCGCCGAAAGAATGAGAGATAAGAAGACAAACATTATAATTTTCCGGAAGCTCATGTAGAAATGAAAGCGCAAAACAGCTTTTGAAAGACAGATCGACATGTCACAGGTGGTGAAAAAGCATGTCTAAATACGACCTCGAACATAGGCTTTTGCCGTACAATGTCATCGCTCTAACGACTGAGCTGATATATTGGCTAACTTTCACGCACCTGTGAGCCCGCTGACATACATTGATTTTTCCTCAAAATAATTGGATTTGGATATTTTTATGCCCCCCCTTCGAAGAAGGAATGACATATTGCTTTTTTGTTTTGTAATTTATATAGTGACTAAAACCCAGTACATTAAAAACAATAGGCCCAAATGGCTTTGAATCGTTCTTCTGTTAAATTGTATAATCCATTACTTCTAGTTGAAGCCCCTAAATAACTTGTATATTTAAAGAAAGTTTTGAAATTCCAAAAGTAGGTCATGACCTACATTCTGTGAAAACACTCTGAGAGTCCAGGATTATCAACTGACAAAGTATGATGATTCTAAGCCCCTTATTATCTGAAATATTAAAATACGGTAGAACCATCTGATTTGAAAAGTAGGTCACAGTGACCTACTCTTTAATAAACATACTCTGAGATCCAAATGCCTCAAATGACCAAGTTTTCTTATTTGAAGACTCTAATTATTTGAGGTATTTTAATTATACCTTGAAATTCCAAAAGTAGGTCAACATAAAACCTACTTTTATTTAACACATCCTGAGGACACAAGATGCATCAACTGAAAGAATTTGATGATTTTAAGCTTACATGTATAAGCACTCGAATTATTTAAAGTTTTCCAAAAAAAATCAAAAATAGGTCACTGTGGACTACATATCAGTTGACGTTCTCCGAAGACCCAGGATGCATCAATTGACAAAGTTTGATTATTCTAAACTTTTAATTCAATACCTGAGATATAACCATAAAATTTCTAAAGTAGGTCACCATGACCTTAAAAGTATTTTAATATCTTAAATAATGGCCTTGAATGTTTCAAAAAGATAAGCTCAAGACCACGCCTTTTCCCCCAGAGTGATGCCTTGAACAATTTTAAATCTTTAACATATCCTCATCCTTCTAAGTAAGTTCAGTGATAATCTGTCTGCTGATTTATGAGAAGAAGATCTTTGGCAACCAGTACTTTTGGTTTTATTTTTCTGATTATCTCCACGTGTTTAAGAGTCACAACCCTAGCTTTAGTATAAATGGTAGGCTAAAGCCCTTTGGCCAAAGATTCCCTGTGAATAATATGACAATGATTGGCCAAGGGGTTCTAGTTGTGCCCAAATTCTAAAAAGTTTATGTACACCGCACAAATGGTCATAGCATTAGCTATATGAGCCTTTGGCTCCGAAGAGCTACAAATTACTATATAAATGCAGCATGTAGCTTAGGATAACATTGAAAAATTTCACCCCAAGAAAACCATTGTCAATCGAGGCGCAGCCGAGTTTGACAATAGTTCTCGAGGGGTAAAAATTTTCAATGTTACCCTTTACTACATTCTGTATTTTTTTATTTTATTATAATATGGAATGTTTTATTCAAATAAATATAACACTGAGTCGGGTACATTTTTTTTTAGAATAGCACCTGTCGTCAAGCAATGTTGACTGCTGTAAAGCTGGAGGCGTGGTTTCACCATCCAGAGGGTAATAGCATTTTAGCAAATGTTTCTTGACTAATCAGATTCAACTAATTTACATGCAATATGAGTATAGTTTCCTTAGTCCACTTCGGATTCATCGGCATTGAACTACTTACGAGTGTGACTTTATGTTCCTACATACATGTGCAGATTAAATTAGAAGATCAACAATTTCTTCAATATTCAGACACTTTCAAGCCCATATATTCAATTCTCCTCACAGATTATATGGTACTTTGAAGCATATTAAAATGACTATCAATTTTGATACATAAAGATAAAACTAACGATATCATGGTATAAACTCTTCCAACTGATGCGGTTTTAAAGCTGTTGATAAAAAAGTCCTTTTTGCAAGAAATCATAGCATTATAAATTAGAAATGTAAATTTAATTGTGATATGCAAAATCACTATTCTTTAAACATGTATTTTGAGAACTGGAATGTTTGATTTGTATTAAAATGAATATAGATAACATAAGAAAACACATAAAAATAAACATAATAAATAAAAGCAGTAAAAACAAAGAATTTCAAGTAAGAAAAAAAACACGGAAGTTATAACAGAAAATATAGATTCTGAAGTTAATAACAAAGAGTGTATATAAACAATATGGCACAATTCCCTCTCTTCCTGGATTACGGATCACAGCATCTTCATGCGTCCGTGTTTTAGTCAAAACATCTAATCTCCGATGATGCCTTGTTCTGCTAAATAAAAGAAATCAAAGATGGATAATGAGTGACAGGTTATATATTTACATGTTTACAAATTTACAATCTTTAGCTAATGACAGTGTAATTACATGTACCTTCTATTTCAAGTAAGAATCTTGCCAATTTCAACACCGTCGGACATTCTTCTATAAAAATCAAGATGACGAAATGTACTAACGGTATATCTACATAGAAAACAATTAAATTCCCTGCACATGTATATATACATTTTCGATAAATCGATTGACCTTAAGCACAATTTAGTTATAAACTTTATTATTTTGTGATACAGAATATATGTATGATGAAATCGCAGGGTTTCTAATTCAGCGAATACAGCGAATTTTACCTCCTCAACCTAATTTCCTGCAGTAAAATAACTTTCATGCTAATAATTCTTTGTACTCACCGCCATGACGTCTTCGATACTCGGACAACGCCCACATTCTCTCCATTTCTGTGTGACGTTCTATGATGGATCGGACTCTGTCTCCTACGTCACTCCAACCTAAAACATAGAAGGAAGGGTTTTCTTTGATGTTTTTTTTCACACAAGGAATGATTTGTTTGTATGGAAAGATAATCAAATCCATTGGGAAGTAAACTCAGAAACACGAATGGAAAGGAGCGATGCATTTTCCAATGTATACATGTACATGCATGGTGTCTCATAGAAGATATATACATTTTCATTGAATTTGTATTCCCGTGGGTTTTGATACGGATAGTTCAGATCATGGTTAGTGTTTACGGTAGATTGTTATTTGGAACTTTAATATAATACCTAATTTTTACGAACTTTGGTTATGGAGAGAACGATCATAGGCATTTATGCCTGCTGTTCAATCCATTTCTTTATATGAATAAAATATATTTTAAACTAACCTTGGTAATTGTTCTATAAAATTTATAGTACTACAAATATAAGCCAAAATGAAATTTATGCGAGTAAACAGTCTCTTGTAATTGCGCAAATATAAATTTCTCGCGATTAAAAAGCAATTTACAGTACATATATTAAATAAGTTTAATACCTAGCATCTCTTCGTGTACATTTCTAAAAGGTCTTGTACTCTCACGTCTGGAATGTCTTTCCAATCTGGCATCTGCAAAAACGTGAAGACATACAGTCTATATGTACACAATTAGTTTTCTTTCCTTGCAGGTTGTACTGATTGTACTGGAGAAATTTTAGACACCAGTTCACCGGCATCTTACTTTACGTGTTTGTTTAATTTAAAATTACTGTTATTTACAGCGTTACAAGTCTTTCTAACCTGTAATATTAAAGATGACTATTTTTTATTAGACTTCAAAGAGGTTGATATACATATATCTTTCATCTTGCAAAATATCTCTCTCATCGAAGGGATATTATTTTTTAAAATACATGTTATCCTCTATCAAGTATAAGATGGTCGACTATGCCGGTTTGTCAGAGGTTTGTATTTTTTATTTAACCAAACAATTAAAAATTCCTACCTGTTCTATTTTCTTGGTAAATGCGCGTGAAAGGCCTTGTATTCCCGAGTCTGACAGCTGTACTCAATTCTGCAAATATATTTTATTAAAAAACATTGATATATATTGTTTAACGTCCCTCTCCAGAATTTTTCAATCATATGGAGACGTCACCACTTGCCGGTGGAGAGCTGCAAGTTTTTGTCTCTTGACCATTGAGCAGAGGGGGATTTTTTTTGTGCCAGCACCTCCTGCGACACGGGACCTCGCAGACCTCGGTCTCATCCGAAGGACAGGTATCCATGTCCCACAGTGGGATTCGAACCCGCGAGCCATACTGGTTGCTCATTCGGTAGAGCGCTCGCTAATTGATCGGAAGGTCGTGTGTTGCAAGCACGGCTACGACTGACCTTAGTCGAGAAAAATAGGTAGCGACTGTTCCTTCGCCAAGAACTCACATTTTGAAGGTATCCAAGGGTAAGAGTTGCATATGTAGGGGCCATTTTGCGATGTGGCACTTGTTCTGTTTTAAGAGAAGGAACGTCTTTTTATTTCAAAGGAAAAGATTTCTTTATTAATTCTGACATGACATGTGAGTCTAAAAATTTAATATATGTTATTACTTGCGGAGGATGCAACCAATTCTACATCGGTGAAACGGGGACCACATTGATATATATATATATATATATATATATATATATATATATATATATATATATATATATATATATATATATATATATATATATATATATATATAGAGGACCTTTCATGAGTCAGACTGCCCATCTGAATTTGACAAATGAACTTCTAGGTCAGGTATACAAAATGCGGCCTTTTTGCTTATTATAAACATATTCATGCCAAGGCGCTCGTATGACCGGGTTTCTGTTATGCTAGCAGATGAGAGTCATAATCCACCCCACCCCCCTTTTTTTTGGATAAACTTCAACAATTAAACTGTTATACAAGAAGTAAAAATTTCGTAATCAATTTTTTTTTTATAGTAGATAAATATAAATGTCTTACCTTGATCCATATTCTGTGTAGATCCAAAAATGTTTGTGTTAATGATAATTTTTAATCGTACACCTTGCACACGGAAACGTCTTGCCTAGTAAATGAGTTATCTCCCATTTAATTAAGATATAATTTAAAAAATAATTTTTTCTAAAGAAATCAAATTACATTTTGCCTATTTTATTTTACAAGTAATTTATTTATTATTTAAACAAATTTATTTTATGAAAATTCTTTTTAAAAATAAAAAAATAAAGAGGCTAATGAAATTTTAAGTATTAAACGCCTTTTGTTATTTAATGTTGAATATTTATTTATTATGTTTTCAACACTTACCTTAGAGAAGTGATTGTTTACATTTTACAATGGATGAGAACACATGATACTACTACTTCGTGACTACTCTTAAAAACCTTGCTGACACACGGTCTTCCAAGGAAGACGGTAGAGTTATCCCTCTTTGCTCAGGACTACATTGCAATCTGCTCCAAGTTTTAATATTACTATATTTCAGTCATCAAAACATAAATCTACCCTGCATATTTTTTTGCCGATAAGTTGATTATATTTTCAACATGAACAGAAAGAGAATTTGAAATAAATAGAAAAAGGATATAAAGTTACTGTGGTTGTTGGGAAGAAATTAAAAATAAAGAAAGAATGAAGGCGTACAAGGCGAAGACAATCCCCCGTTCTGAGAAAAGACATTTCTCAATTCTAAACAGGATATTTTTCAAAATTATATGGTTTACATTGTCTTTTATACATTAATTAAATTAATAATTTCAATGGTTTATTATTTTATTAATAATTCATTTTCACCTCATGTTTTTTAAGATATGTGAAAGTAAAAAAGAAAAAGCGTCATGTATAATTCGAACTCTCTCCAAAGCACAGGGTTTGGTTCAAGACCAACCGCTTTTTAATTAACCACTAAGCTACGAAGTATATGAAATATCGACGTCTGTCAGCGTGGTCTAAACAAACGGGTTTGTTGAAGCGTACATTTTTTTCAGAAATTTTCGATTTTCATACAGAATGGGTCCAGATTCCATATTTTGGACGACTGAAGTAGATTTCACATTTACGTTTCCTTAATTTAAGCGTTAACGAAGAATAGAGCCTTGGCCCATTCATGTTCAAAATTTTTTTTATTGCTCTAGCAAACTAATTTTCCACTAAATATGCCTGACAACTTTGAAATAATTATCAATTGATGAGACGTTCAGTAAATTATATAATAAAATGTTTTAAAGATGACAATTACTAAGATCATGATTTTAGAAAAATATAACTTTTCTGTGAATTTTGAAAATTGAGAAACATTTTGTCTCAGAGCGCCTTGCATGCCCTCTTTCTTCAGACAAAATGGATACAATGCAAATGAGTTAACGAAGACAGGGGTATTATCACTAGCAGCTACAGGTATCAAAACGACGAGAAATCCATAGTCGTCTAGACGAAGGAGGGATGTGTGTGTGTAATTTTCAAGCAGGAAAGAATGGCTATAAATGATGCTTTTATAGACCTTATATTACAATGTTTCATATTTTAGAACCAGAGAGGGGGACATATTTACCTAAATGTAAAATACATTTAATGACACAGATTTCCTTGATTCCTTGGCAATCGATTTCCTTGATTTTATACTTGATACTTATCTATGTAAATAATTACATTACTAAATATAAAACAAGTTAAAATGAGGTTACCTAAAACACTACATTAGTATTACTAGTATCTCAGACGGAGAAGATGAACTTATTTATATATATATTAAACTCTCTCAAATAATTGATCTAACTGCAGTCTAAGAGTATAGAGATTGACATCACAAAGAAACCCCCAACTTGCCTATCGCATACAGGTCTAACTCAGTTGAAAATAACACTTCTAGATTGTATTGCTGTGATAGCTCCCCACCCTAAAGAAATTTTCAGTAATTTTACGCATGAAGTTTGATAAAGAAAAGTGATAAACGCCTTCCACAAATATATTCTTAAAAAATCAATGTTTTGTTTCTGTGGACTTAATATTTATTATTTTATTTAATCCCTAATTGAGGTATTCTTTATATTATATTCAAAGGACATATAATCATATGGATGAAACTAGCAAATACACTTGTCATGGAGTTCATGAAAAAAAGACAGGAATCTCCTATAGATTTCTCAAGCAAGCATAACGCCCCAAACCCTTGCCTACCTTTCTGAATTGTCAAGTATTTCATTTGTTAGCAACACTTTCGAAGGCGGGAGCAGGGAAGATTGATAAGATAAGACAATCCCCCCCCCAAAAAAAAATTAAAAAGAAGACCGGGGTCCCTTAACACCTCTACATATCCATCTTGTTTTAACCATTTCAACATCAATTATCTTTACTTGAAATTAATTCTGGAATGGAAAAATCTACCGGACTGTAGGACAAGAAAAGGGGACTGAGGGGGACTGGAGCACACTTTATTAGAGTCATTGCTGTAAGTTAATAATAGAAATTTTAACCTGAAGGTGACTTTTGTCCTTCCATCCCCCTCTTAATTACCCTTCTTTATGTTGCTGTGTTGTAGAAATTTCCATGTTATTATATTAAAATGATATTTTTGGACTGATAACGTAACACTACACCCATCCACCCAAACCAATATTTTGTCAAAAAAAACATAATTCCATACACAGAATCATCAATTAATTTGAATTGTAGTGAGGCAAACCTTAACTGCAAGAGGTCTGTGGCCGCCTTAGGCCCCCACCATGTCCAGATCTATGGTGGAGTTACTCGAGGGGTGTGGGGTGGGCGGGGGGGGGGGGGGTAAGTGGGTCACTTTGACAGAAAATGAATTTTAAGTTTTACTTAGAATATTTTATGTACATAGGAATGCTCTGCGTGTAGGAGTTATCGCGCTTCCCATATCGTTGGAAAGTTTTTGCCGTGTCCAAATAAGGAGAGGCAGATGCAAGCGATTCTTCGAAATGAAAACGTTTAGTAAACGCCCAATGAACATCGTGCGCGGTAAAAATCAGGACCTGGTCGTCCAGGTAGCGTCACTTCAACATTAATGAACAACTGCTTAAAATGCTAAAAGAAATGTCATTAAATTTTCTGCAATGTATTGTTGTGTATGGGAGGGGATGATAGAGGTGAAAAACCTAGTGAGACGATTTCCTCATTGTCACAATGGACGCTACAGTACCTTATCATTTTGGAAAACTTTCAGGACGATTAATCGTTTTTATTCCATTTCATTCGGGTAAATAATATATATTTATTGACTGAGTTCGAGTACACAAGTTGCGATTTGTAGTGACCAAGAACCTATTTGCACGAGGCCGTTTGGCCGAATAATAATTATTATCTTTATTTCAAACCACTTTTTTCTGCTTTTTATATATACGCAACACTAGCCATATAGTTGAACGTTTCGTGCGACATAATGAGCATGCGATTTTTGTTGACTAAATTTTCTGTCTGTAGCTCATAGATTGCTTCCTGACGTAATGTGGAGATTTTGAATTTGGTCGAACTTTGGTGTAAACTTTTTGAACTAATATGATATCATGTTATAAGCTATTCGAACTCATTTGATATCAAAGCTATGGATACAAAGATCTTTTTTAAGAAAGCATTACATAATTTGATATTGAAATAAAGTTTACTAGAACATTGTGATATGCAAATTACCTTTCTCTTAACATTTATTATGAAGACTGGAATGTTTGTTTAGTATAAAGATGATTATAAATAATAACAAACATACATAAAAATAAACATAAAAAATAAAAGCAGTGAAATTCAAGAAACAAAAATACGATATGATAAGAGAAATATATAGAAGTTAATGATAACAAGTGTATATTAAAAAGTATGGCACATATTCCCGCTATATTCCTGGGATTATGGATCACAACATCTTTCTGTGTCTGGGCTGCACTCCAAACTTCTGATTAATCTCCGACAGTGCTTTGTTCCTCTGAATAGGCATAGAAGAAAATCAAATAGGGGTCTAGGGTGACAGTTTATCTAAATACAAGCTTAAGTTTACATTTTTTTCATCTAATAACAAAGTAATTACCTTCTTTTTCAAGTAAAAGTCTTGCCAATTTCAAAACCGTGGGACACTCCTCTGTAAAAACAATGTGACGAAAATTGTTACTACAGGTATAAATACATAAAAAAATAATAAAATTCCTGTATGTATTCTTATCGATCGGGAAGTTTAGAACTTTTTCTGACAGTTTAAAAGGTGAATAAATTTGGAAGTGAGATCCATATGATTTATTATCGATTTTCATGTGCTTTTAGCCGGGAAACACATATATTTCCAAAAATAATACTCGAAACCAACCAAAAAAGCGTAACTGTAAATGGAAGATTCTACAATTCTTGGATTTGTCGCTCTATCGTTTATCTGTCCTAATTTTTTCAACCAGAGAGCTAGAATTCTTTGTAAAATGTGCCCGGATGTCTAACTTTCATGAAAGTAATTCTTTGTACTCACCGCCATGACGTCTTCGATACTCGGACAACGCCCACATTCTTTCCATTTCTATGTGACGTTCTATGATGGATCGAACTCCGTCTCCTACGTCACTCCAACCTTATCAAAGAAACAAAATTAATGATTGTTTAGATCAGATAACGGATTCTTGAAGCTTTTTGGCCGAAATTTATATGTTTTTCGTATTAATTCAAAAGAAATAAAAATCATAATGGTTTTAAAATTTATATAATTTGGAATATAAAATCTAAGTACATGTATTATGTGCGTGGTTTCTTTCATACGTCTTGTAGATAGTTCTTATCATGGGCAGAATCGCTTGAATACCCGCAAAAATTCTATTTCTTACCTAGCATCTCTTCGTGTACATTTCTGAAAGATCTTAAACTTTCACGTCTGGTATCCAATTCAGCATCTACGAAAACGAAATACAGCTTACATGATTTGCTTTCTTTCCTTTAAGATAGATAATACAAACTTTTTTTACAGAAATCAGCAATATTTCTAATATATTTACATTTAAAGACGTACAACACACTGGGGGAGATAACTCTTGCGATTTCAATTGAACGTTTGACGTAACGTCAAATTTAACGTCAGAAATAAAGCGTCAAAACGACGAGTAAAACGATCCCGATGTATATCAATCATGAAAGAAAATTGGGATATGGGGCTTGGCTTGATTGTGCGTACCATACTCAGTTAATTAGTTGTTTTTTTTTAATTAACCCGATTAAACTCAGTAAAAAGCAAGACTTAAAATACCATCCCTTAATGTTTATTTCATTTCATTTCATATACAAAAAATTGTATTTTTGATCAAAGCGCAGCATTTTTTTCTATTCTTAAAATTTTATTTTGCCGAAATTCTCATTATTACAATTGGCTATATAACATTCCGATTAATGGTCTTCATTACAATTTGTGCATACACGATATAAATATTGTTTTTCTTCTTTAATTAAATAAAACAACAACAAATAAACAAAAAAACTTGTTACAATGTAAAATCGATGTTGTTCTCAGACCCTTACTGATCAAAGAGGAACAACTCTGAAAATGTAGGAGATGTTTATTTTCCTCCCTTTATTCACGGTTTTCCACAGAATCCAAAGACCTGATAAATCCGAGAATTGAATACTATAGACCTCAAATGCACAATGTAAGTATAGAATTGAAAAGAATTGTTTACTTGTTACTGAAATTATCTGCATTCATGAATATCCTATTGCAACAAATCGTAACTTTGACTTTCTGTCAACAATGTCGGTTCGCATTTCCTCGAATCAAAACAAAACGTAGCCTATAAGATTTTAGAAAATATCAATGTGCGATTTGATATAAATTGAAATAGATGAAGAGTTTAATTATTGATATTTTGATGTTCATGTGGACGAATACGGAATTTTCATTTTAACTTTAGAAGCGACGACATTGAAAGAAATGCGTACAATATCATGAGGGGTGTATGTACATCTAATGCAAATGTCGATGTATCCCCACGGCCACATACTGTCTCGTTTGAAAAGATGACATGAAAGAAACTACAATTATTCCATTTATATCACAGGACAGGAGAGTTGAACATACACCATTCTTTAATGAATAAAATTAAAGAAATAAAATTAAAAATCAACATATTCAAGTTCAACAAAACTTGAATTCGTATCCAGGTTTCATGAGATACTAGGAATGCATAACGCATACGCATATGGACTAGACACTAAAATCTTTCAGTAATTTTTTCCTGATACATATAAAAAGAGTAGTCAATATTTATTCTGCATTCATGAATTTAAAAACTAATGCATACCTCCGGGATTCTTGACGAAATACCAGTATATTTGCACTGTAAACGACGTTTCGTCAAACGCTAAATGGTCTGCGACGCAAAAAAGGAAGAGGTGGGGGTGATAGGGGTATTCAAAAATTGCCTAAAAATCTACATTTAAATACGCTTTACATATGAGAACTTTTAAATTTGTAAGTTAATATATTTTTGAAGCAAAAGCAATATTCCAATTTAATTTTTTAAATGTGTATTTGTAGATTGATATAACAAAGTGATCGACCCCCGTCTGAAAGACGCGCGGGAACGTGTTTTATTGAGAAAGGGGGAGGGGGTAATTTTCCGCTATTAAATCAAAACTGGTCGTACAAAAATTATACAAAAAATTATTAAGATTATTTTTACTACCAGCTACCTAAAGAAAGTTTTTTACAAAAATTAAACGACAGGTTTTTTCACAAAAAAATTTTGAATTTGAAAAATACGCAATTTTCAAGGCTTAGAAAATTCATAGTTTTTCAGTTTAAGGTCTTTAAAAATTGTTTTGATGATATGTATATCAAAAAGATGACTATGTTTTTGTGTTAAATGGTTAAACGAATATTCCAATGAAATTTCACATTTATATCTAACCTGGTTTTTTTGAAAATCAAGGTTTAAGTAGTTCATTGATTAAAAAATTTCTCTCCTTGTAAACAACTAAAGGGGGGTAACTTTCGGAAGTTCCTGTCCAAAAACCACTCGAACGATTTTGTCCAAAATATGCATACATGCAGTAGATATAGTCATGTACTAAATATACAAAAATAACGAAAATTAAACGACAGGAATTTTTTGGGGTAGGTGTGTTGTACATCCTTAAAGCAATATGAGCTGCAAGTTTGACATGGAAAAATTTTGCTGCAAAATTGTAATCAACTTCTCAAAGACAGAAAAATAGAATCTTAATAAACTTCCGTTATCCATATTTGCAATGGAAGAACTTTTTATAAGCTTTAATTGAAGCAAAATGTTATTATTGTCGTCCTGTACAAAATTGATTTCTTATATAACGCTATATATTCGATTGTATATAATTATTTCTTCTGAAACAATTCAAATCTTATTTTGATTTTATTTATCATAAGGGTTTAAATTACATAAAAATTAATCATGATAACACATTTTAACAGCAAATTAATTTTCTCAAAAAATGCAGCTCATATTGCTTTAAATTGGTAACCTGAATAATGTTTACCAAGTATAGTAATCTTTGCAAGCCAAGGGTTTCTGATACGCTACTCTCCTCATGAACGAGGAGAGTAGCGTATCAGAAACCCTTGGCTAGCCAAGATGATTATAGTGGGATAACTTTCTTAGATTTTGTCAAAAGGTTAAAAATTTGTGCAAAATTTTGTATGGAAATCATATACACTGTAGATGAAAACAAGGTCTCATATCTCAGCACCAAGGAAAACTACGATTGCTTTATATTTCAGGGATTTGTAATTTAAGTCATATCATATGAAAAATCAGTCAAACAATAAGTATTAATCAATGCATCGATTTTTTTGTGTGTTAAGTACCCTTATATTAATATCAAAATTGTACGTGCTGAAGGATTTGGGCAATATTCAAGTACAGTATGTACACCTATACCTATGTGCAGCTTCTGATACATGCATGTTTTAAAATTACCAGGGACATTATATTGTTACAAGAGTTACCAGCTTCAATGTCTGTATCATTTAGCATGACATCTGATTACTTTTTCAAAATTGCTTAAAAGATGCATGCATATGTATCTTTCTCTCTCTTTTTCTCTCTCTCTCGTGGAAAAGAATGAAATATTGAATATATACAAAGCGCTTAAAAGAAGACTAATGTAACAGCACTTCATAAGCTTTGTGATCCTAATTCTGAATTCCGATGCGTTTTTCTAAAAGTAAATGTTCAGTGCAAAGAATAATCTCAGTACAAGTCTTTTATTGAGATTGCAGACTGTTTTTTTCCCTCAGAGTTTGTACTTTTAAACCATCTATTGTATGATTCTTACTTGGTCTATCTTGTTGGTGAATACTCGTGAAAGGTCTTGTCCTCCCCAACCTTACACCTGTGGTCAATTCTATATCTGTTAAAATTAAATTCCATAAATCAGTAAACATTTATTTGATTTCAGTCATCTGGTCAAAAAATTCCGATGAATTTTTGTCAATGAATTAATGAGTTATAAATATAATCTTTTTTTTTTGCATATACTGTAATAAATAGAGACACATTAATTTTGATCGCATTTACCGCGCCGTAGCAAATATTCAAATCTACAAAAATATGACAAGCAAAAAAATGTAGATTACGTATGTCCATTCTCCTAACACAAAAATCCTATTCCGGGGGTGGGGGGTTAACAACTTCTTTTAGTAACATTTTTTTCCAAACACTACCATTAAACCTTTTTAACCTAAACGTGTCTGATGAAAGGGGGCTAAAACTACGCCCCTTGCAATGTTCATAGGCATCAGAACGGGGGGGGGTTACTCCCTAACTTTTTTTTCTGCAAAGGTAGATATAACATGACAGTAGTTGAGGATCATTGACTTGCACTGGATAGGACAAGAGTCAGTCTATCGCAGGTTTATCAATTGTCAACAGCAGGATTCAAACCAGCACCGACTCTGCTTGTCCTGTTCATACGTATATGTATAATCACCGTATGCCTGTAGGAACGGGGATAGGGGTGGCGTAAGATTGCCGTTTTATAGTATGCTACGGATAAAAAAATAGTTTCCTTATGTTTGTGTGATACCTCTTTTTTGTCCAAGAAAATTTGCTCCGCTTATAGCCCAACCCCCAAAATCAAATTGTTTTGTTGTGCCCCCCAGCTGAAATTTCTTCCTACCGGCCGCTATAAGTGAAGTTTTTCTAAAGTTAATTAAATGTATATGATGAAATAGAATCTTTATCCTTAATTATATATAAAAATCATTCCTTCCATTTATCGTGTTTCAGCATTTTCACTTTTATCTGGAAATATATTTTTTCTTTTATATCTATGTGAAAATTGCCTTTGTTTTCTACATGTTATAAGTATTATTTAGAGAACTCGACAGGTTCTGTATCGTAGATACAAATTTGGGGGCGGAGACGAGTGCGCGAGCACGAGTCTCCACCCCCAAATTTGTATCTACGATACAGAACCTGTCGAGTTCTCTAAATGATTTGTGACACGATCAATCAAAAATAGCTCCGCCCACTTTATAACTTTGCAGCATCTAAACTTCCGTCTGAGTTCTGTAGATGAGGCCCCGACGGGGAGTACGCATCCGCAGTATATATATTTCCACGGAAAACGTAAAATTCGGTCAGATTAGTTTTGACAACTTCATGGGGTAGACGTAATCGAGTGATAGTCAGTCTTAATGAATAAGGTGGAGGATTTAACCGTCATTGTTGTGATCTATTAAATTGAAGATGGAGATTTATCATAAATTTATTTCACTGAAGGGTCTTAAAATCCCGGTTTATCTAGATTAACAAAAACAGGATTTACAGAAAATTCTTCGATGGACTGTCACGGATTTTTATTTTCAAATTGAATTGCGACATTAAGAGACGTGTGCCTGTCGTCAGCGAGAAGGATTTTAAAAAATAAAAACGCGGAAAAATGGATTTGTATGATTTTGCACGAGGAGAGTGGATGTTTTCCGTTATTGCTAATTTTCCGTTTCCATGGTTTCGTTTGGAGCGAAATTACGTACAGAGGATGTTTTCCGTTATTGCGAATTTTCCTTTTACTTTGGATCGAAATTACGTGTAGATTCTGTGTGGAATAAGTTTTTAAAAAGTGATTGAGAAATTTTGACATTTTACATTCTCAGGAAAATACCGGGTATTTCTCCAAAATTTATGTAATAGGAAAACATCAGCATTTACTATTTGTACGTGCTTTTGCTATATTGAATCAGATTTATTTTTAGACCGTGCTGTATTTTAGATACAGAATAGTTGGCAAATACAATGCTAATACATAACGGAAAGTAGCTCCGCCCACCGTAGTCCCGTTCTGTATTGCTAATACAGAACAGTAAACTTCAAAGAAAAACACCGCTATCGTGTCACAATTAATTAAGAATTTCATTTTGTACGTCTATAAAAAATGCAGTCACAAAGAAAAAAAAAACTGTTATTTATCGAAACAATTTAAAACAAGATGTGTTTGTGAAACCTATGCGCCCGGCGGCAACAATGTTCTAAAAACCAATTTTTAGCAAATAGGTCACATCAAGGTCACAAGGTCATTGACATTGGTGTCAGTTGAAAGTGCTAAATTAGTGGAGTTAGAATCCATATATGACGTCTCTATCTCTCATGTGTCAAAAGTTATGGCGAAAGTTCGAAAAAGCTATTTTTAGCATATAGGTCAAGAGGTCATTGACCTTGGTGTCAATTGAAAGTGCTTAATTAGTGGAGTATGCATATCAAATATGAAGTCTCTATCTCTTATGGTTCAAAAGTTATGGCGAAGGTTAAAGTTGACAACAGACAGACAAACAGACAGACAGGACCAAAAACAATATACGCCCCGAATAAATTCGGGCGCATATTAAACATTCCATTCTTAAAGTTAAATTCTTCAATGCATTTACTATATATACATGTACTACAATCATGAAATACTATTAATATACATAAGTCACTTCATATTTTATTTGTATTATTTAAAAAAAAATAGATATAGCGTCTTACCACGATTCATATTCCACATGTGTCAATCGCTATTATTTTCCCCAAAAACTAAAGTCCTTGTGTTTACTTTTACAAAAAGAAACTTGCATATGGTACATGATTTATCTCCCATTTTATTAAAAATTCAAGTTTTTAGAATTAAAATTGAAGACACTGTCTTTATTTTTCCTTTAACATTTTTTACAAGTAATTATATTTTTTACTGTTAAATATTCTTTAATTTTTTTTAAAAATAAATGATAATATGAAAAAGGCCAATTAAATTGTATTAATTCTACATCATGATGCTTTATTTTTAGTTAAAACTAGAGGTATTGTGAGCGATGAGCTCACTAAATGATACCCCCCGCCTCCATATAGTTATAATGGCAAAGTCCATGTTTTGCTGTGGCCGGAAAACCCAAAATATGTGTCGGATCAAGAAGTAAAATAGGAGGTGCACAATGGCAATATGTAATAAAGATTCTGTGAAAGTTTCATCAAATTTCATTCAGTGGTATGAGAGGAGTTGCGGATAAGAGATGGGTACCCAAAAGCGTAACAGACGGACGGACGGACAGACGGAAGGACGGACGGACGGACAGACGGACGGACGGACGGACAGACGTACAGACGGACGGAATTACCGATTACTATATACCCTCCCGCTTTTCAAGCGGGGGGTATAAATATATATATTACATATCATTCGGTATATATTCTATAGGCGTTGTGCTGCATTCGGCTGACTTCTGTATCCTACATCAAGTTTGATTCAAGCTGAAGAAGTGTGCCGAATGTTGAGTTGAACTCTGAACTACATCAGGGAAAATAAATGCCGATTGTCTCAGTCGAATTTCATAAGAAGAATATGTCTGAACAAATGCATGAGTGCGAGTTATCTCGCATTATATATGTCGTACCAGAAATGAGAAATGTAATGTTTCTTAATTACAGAGTTTGGGAACATTTCAGCAGGATCGCGGGGGTACTGCAATATTAAGTAGAAAATAAAGATGTTAAACGGTACTGTGCCTCCCACCTACTTCCCTCTCCCAAGAAAAATATGTTTATTTACTTTATTATTTCTCTTTTTATTTATTTGAATTTATATAATTTCTTTATTTTTACGGGCAGTACGTCAAGAGATTGACTTTAAAGTACTACCAGGCGCAGATTCAAGATTTTAAAGGGAGTCCGCCCCAGTCAAAAATTTTAACCCAGGAATTTCTTGAGAAGCAAAAGAAAGCAACTTTTTTTCCACCGTTTTTTTTTTTGTTAGGTAAAACTCTAAATTCAAGGTCAATAGGTCAAAAATATTCAAATACATGAAAGGCCTTTTATAATAAATGCACACGTGAAGTCCTGGTACTAACTTGTTATGGCCAAGTTAAAATTTTGGTGGCTTTAAAAGCTTGTCAAATTCTAAATTTTATAGTTTTAATATGTTTTTAACGAAAGAAAAGTCTTGTCACAAGGAATATTCATGTGAAATTGTTAAACAATATATAATGCTTATTTTGAATAAGAAATTGATTTCACTTCATTCCTGGCACTTACAGACGGAAGCCCATTAAACTCATTTTCGTAGGTTAAAAAAAAATCCGTGTTATAAGACAAAATGCCCCCCCCCCCCCCCCAAAAAAAAAAACCGCGTACTTTCTGCGGTAAAAATCGTAAAAGTATTTTTTTTATTTAAAAAATAACCACATTATTATAAATGTCCATTTAACTAAAGACATTATATATTTGAGAAACACTAAATAAATATCCTTAGCTTATGACAGCTTATGAAAAGGCAAATGCAAGTAAAACTCAAAGTTCTAGGTCAAGAGATCATAAATATTAGTACATAAAGAAAGGACTTTGCTTCCATGAATATACCTGTAGAATATAAAATATCAAGCACCAACCGTTCAAAAGTTGGGACCAAAATTAAAGTTTTATTTTAAAAGTGGATTAAACTTCAATGTCAAAATCCAAGAAAAGTCTTTTTACAAGAGATATACATTTTGAATTCAAAAGTCCAAGGCCAAGGTCATTGTTGATATACAAAAAAAAGGTCTTGATTGGAGAAATACACCTTTTACAAGCCCTAGTATATGTACAAAATGTTTACGAGTTTTGGCCAAGGTTAAAGAATTTTAAAAAGTAATCAAACTCATGGTCAAAATGTCAAACATAGTCATACCAAAGCATGCGCGGGTCAAGAAGGGGTGGGGGGGTTGCTTGTCAAGAATTTTATGGGTTGGATTTTTTTGGAACTGGTGTGGACCCCCCTGGGAAAAATTTCTGGATCCGCGCCTGCAAAGGAACGGTCTTTGCACAAGAAATACACATGTGAAGAATAAAAGTCCTAGCCCCAACTGTTTAAAAGTGATTGCCAAGGTTAAATTTTGATAATTTTTTCTATCAAAAGTCAACTGGAAATGTTGACATCGATCACGCTAAAAGATTTAAAGTTACTCCCCCTTTGTACAAAGATCGCTAAGACTATTAGATGTGAACAGAAACAGAAATAAAATCCCCAGCCGTCCCAATTTTAAGTAAACTAGGGCGAAAATCCAACTTGAAATTCATGTGGCCTTAGGGTCAAAAGCTGAAATGTCGACCTTTTTTCTTTCCCCGTCTGTAAAGGCACAGATCAAAGATTTTTTTTCAAGAGGGTGCCATACTGTCCAAAAAAAAAAATCAACCCTGGAATTTCTTGACAAGTAAAAAAAAACCTCTTTCCCAACCGTTTTCAAGTAGGTAAAACTCTAAGGTCAAGGTCAATAGGACAGACATAATTATATCCATGAAAGGCCTTGTCACAATTAATACACTTGTGAAATCCTGTTGTAACTGTACAAAAATTATAGCCAATTTAAAGTTTGGTAAATTTTTGTAAAATCTAGTCAAACTACAAGGTCAAATATGTTCTTGTCACGAGAAATATACATGTGCAATATGAAAGCTAAAGCTCCAAACAATCAAATCAAATATGATGGGCAAGGTTACAGTTTTGCGAACAAACAAACAGACAGACAGCTTGCTAGACAGACGGACACTATATACCACCGATTACGAGGGCATAAAATAGGTACATAGTAAAACATTATGCATATGCGATACGCCTATTAAATTTGAAATTGATTTTTGCTGCGGAAACTAAAACCTTTCAATCTAACTGCTCAAACATTTTTCAGTGAAAAATTCTTGGGCACATAAAATCATCTCATTTTTTTTATTCTTTGGCATTTATATATGGAAGCCGATTGAGTTCATTTTTGTATATTTAAAAAAGTTCGTGTTATAACGCGAAACGTTTGCAAATAAACGTAAAACATTTGCGAAAAAACGCCATAGTTACGCGTTTTAACACATAAGTTTTGCTTTATAACGCATTCTTATCTACCTGTTTATTTCTAGAATTTAAAAAAAACATCACAAATACATGAACCTTTACCTAAAAACATGATGTTTTTGAGAAACACAAACGTCTCCATACAACAGCTTATGGCATAGGTTGAAGTTTTCAAATGCAAGTAAAACTTAAAGATCAAGAGATCACAAATGTTAATAGCCAAAGAAAGGATTGGCCTTGAATATACCTGTGGAATATGAAAGCACGAACCATTCAAAAGATACATGAATAACCAAAGTTAAAGTTTTTTTTAAAGTAGGTTAGACTCCAACGTAAGGGTCAAAATTGATGGAATTTAGGGGAATGTCTTGTCAAAAAAGATACATATGTGAAATATACAAAACTTAGCACCAACTCTTCAAAAGTTATGGCCAACGTTTAATTTTTTCAAAAAGCATTTTAAATTCCAAGATCAAGGTCAGAATTGTTATTATCAAAAAGAAAGCTATAACACGGGAAATACATCTTGTACAAGCCCTAGTACAAAATATTATGGCCAAGATAAAAGGTTTCCTTTAATAAATTAATCAAAATTTATGGTCAAAATGTAAAAAATATGCCATAATCTTATTACAATGAATACCTTTCTGAAGAATTAAAACCCTAGTACCAACTATTCAAAAGATATGGCCAAGTTTTTTTTTTTTGGCAGAAGTGGGTCATACTCCAAGGTCAAGAGGTTAAATATGTTGGTACTCAAAGAAGGAATACATTGGTGAGATATGGAAGCCATAGCTCAAACTCATCAAAATTTATGGGCAAGGTTCAAGTTTTTGTGGACAAACAGGCAGAAGGACTGGGCGAATATTATAAGCCCTCGAATGTACCTGGACATAAAAATCAAATCGATTAACAGGCAACCTTCTTTAAATTTTATTCTTGAATTCTTCTCTCTCTAATCAATCTCTGTATAACTCTAAAACAATCAGATATTTTTTAAAATAAAAAATCATTTTCTTTTATTCTTTTTATTTATTTTTGACAATCTCACTTTTCTTTATTTCCATAACACATAACCGGTGTTTACACATATGCTTGAAGTAAGCTTTACTCTTTTGTGAGCTTGATGCTATACTGGCAGTGCGTAAACATTATTTACTCTAGTCAAGTAAAAGTTCTACTTCTCTGTCCTACGATTTAATGACACTCACTTATCACTATTTGGTCCTCAACACTTTTTTCGTTGTACTTTTTCCATGGAAAAACGATTCATATTTACAATAGCATCCTCAATGCTTCGCTTCTTTGGGATAGAAGGGAAGGTTTTTTTGTGTCGAAAAGGGATTTCATTCACTGTTTTTATATCAACACGGATCAAAAAATCTCCACATTACACAGGTATGCGTTTTATACCTTGAACTTTGAACCTAGTTGTCTTGCTCTTTTTGTTAGGAAAGTTCACTTGTAGTCGTAACGATCTTCCAATCCGTAAGCATCCGCTGGTAAACTTTCGTCTCCGTTCTCCCTTCGGTGCTGTTTATGCTTTTCCTTCGAGTTGTCCATATCTGCCTCGTGATGTTCATAGAAATCATACGATATCATAGCGATCACAATCACATTCTTCAAAGAAAAAATGGAGACGCCATGATCTAGTCCGTGCCATAAAATCATTCTCATAACCAAAAGTGGAAGATTGACAATGTACGCCAGGATAATCTTATGTATCATGATCAAACGTCGGGGTAGCTTGGCGTGTCCGAATTTAGTATGCGATAGGGTCAAAAGAGGTACGGTTGGTAGGACAAAATTTAGACAGGCTACGGCCACAATGGCTTCTACGAGACCCGGCGGGAAAGCTTCACGATCTTCTTTGATAAACAGCGGTTCCATACTATCCACACAATCCAAAATGTCGAAAATAACAGTTCCTGATAGTTCTTCTATGTATGTTCGTCTCTCCGACCCTGGCTTAGCGTCATGTAGCGAAGAAAGATGAAGAAGGAATATTACTCCGGCTAAGGCCAATGCAGTTTTCAGTGTGTTCGGACCAAAAAAATCCTTTTCATCTAGATCATCTGCAAAGTCAATAAAAATGATGCCTGACTTAGTCGCTACAATGACTGAATATAGAAACCAAGATGCAACACCCACCCAAATACCAATTTTCTCTATCTTTGTGTCAGTGTTCGAACCCTTGAGTTGCTGATATGATAGAATAAATGACGCAATAAACAGGCACAGGGTGATGACGTCAGCTGCGAGGAAGCCCAACCATGTACTGTCTTTATGTTCCACCAGATAGTAATCAACAACACTGAAGTGGAGGATAATAACCAAAAAACATATTATGCGAACAGGAACGTGTTTTAATACCCGACAGCACTTGATGAAGCAGTTCGCCATGTTTTCTTCTGAGGCGCCCCAGTTCTTCACCTAATAAGAGAAAATGTGAATTAACATCAGTTTTATAAAGGCTATAATAGAATACTCATAATCAACATTACGAAAGCGATATGAAAGGAAATTGAAAATGTCAATAAATTCACAATTAAGAAATATTGATTACACATAATTCGTTCCCTGAACTGTTTAAAATGTTTACCTTCTAAACAAGAATCCCCGAAAACCATTTAATTAATCAACTATAGATCAGTACTACTCATTAGCAGAACCAAAACAATTAATAAATTCATACGAATTTAATTAAGAGACTGCAGGTCTGAAGTCCTACATCTTCATTCCAATTTAATTAAGCGGCTGTAAGTTTGAAGTCCTATGAGACAGTTTAGCCAATAACATTAGACAACGATCACCCTTTAGAAATTCAAAATATAATGTCGGGTAATCTTCCAGGCGTTCTCTGTCAAACATTCACCTACACAAGGATTTTTCGATGTGTGTTTTAATGCCAAACAACCAACAAAAAAGAGGTTCCATTAACTAACAGCTCTGCAAACATGACACCGTCCTAGATTGTATACGATTAGAGTTCAGCTGACTCATTCTCGTGCAAGACTTTATCAAATTTTCAATTTCAGCAAAAGTTTAAAGTTTCGAACTGACAGTCGTATGGATAATCAGTATATCTTATAATATATCTTATTATATGTAAATCAAGAAATCTACGAATATTCGTAGCAAAATTCCTACTATAAATACAAAGAGAGAGAGAGAGAATAAAAGAGAGAGAGAGAGAGAGTTTTATATTAATGGTATTACATGCATAGTACTCAGTACTTCTTATTGATCGTGGAAGGATCATCTCATGTACGTGTGTTGATCACAGGCACTTGGGGACTGACCCCCACTTTTTAAAATCATTTTTTTTTCATTTTAAATCTGGGGTCGACACACCTTTTTCCTATTTTTGGTAAACTAATATACACTACTTCGTATCGATGGTGTAACCCTTTTGTTTCTATCAGCCGTTTTTAAAATCGCCTGTGGTGTTGATTTGATCTCCATTGTTATATACAACTACATGTATTACTTCCCAGTGGACCTTTTCACAAACGATCTTACGGTTATAAAGATGAAACTTTGATATCTCTGCATGTAATTTTTGTTTGTTAGATACATGTATTTTTATTTTTTCTTAAATATTTTTTACTATTTAGTAAGTAACTTATGGTTTATGAAATATAGGATTTTTTTAATGTCTTCTATATAACAGCGAATCATAAGATATATAATTGTTGAGGAATGTCTCAGTCGTTAGATTTTTGTGAAAACGACCGTGCAATGAATAAACATGTACAAACGAGATAAAGATTATAGTATACATGTAACAATCAATTTCTTTTTTTCTTAGTATTGATTTAAATTATGAATAATTCAATTTTAGTTGATACACGTCATTTGATTGGATAAAATTTTTAGTTTATATCGTATATCATATTAAATTGCCTATGTCACAATGCGTTACGTCATAAATGTATAACTCCGCTCGACGTCACTTTGAAAATGTGTTCTATTTGAAGCCATTTTTGGAGGAAAAATTGTCTACACTGAAATAGAATTATAAGAATTGAAGCTTATTGTAACTTATGTTATACGATACCATACGTTTGGACAGTTTACGCTTTAATTGTGTAAACCGCTTTGCAGTTTATAAAACGTAAACTGTCTCAAGTTACATGTATGTTACATCCTATAACTTATGTTAAAGTAAGCTTCATTCCAAAATCTTTAAACTTATTATGTTTTATAGGTTTCAAAATAAAAGTTTATATGTATTGCATACAGAGTGATATACATAAACATACAGTGTTTAGGAAAACTTATTTTACAGTCTAATACATAAAAATTTGTATAAAGGAGGCATAACGGACATAACTAAACAACCTTTTGTTAAGAAAAAAAGGGGTTAACAAAAATGAAAGGTGGCGTAACCCTTAATTATTACTTGAGCTGAAGCTGAATTTTCCACGCTATAGGTTTCCAAAACATGGTACTCCGTATTCATATCTAAATGGGCGTATTACCCGTTACAGTTATAATTTCTACGAGATCCACCGACGGGATATACATGTTATTTTATATTTACCTGTATTTCCGTATCTCCCCACCTTCTCAAACAGATATTTCCCAACGCTGCATAAGAATTTTTGCACAAACGAATTTACGAAGAAATGGTCTTTAAATGGTGCTTTTTTTTGTTGTTATCGATCCAGGAGTTACAGATTATTCGAGTTTGTATTATGTTTGTTATTCAACAATTTCACGGTCTAATAATCAGGAGGTAAAAGGTCATCAAGTTAAAAGACCTTAAAGGTAGTCTATTGAATGTTGTATAAGAACATACACCAAAGAAAATCCCACAAGTATATCTCTTTTAAAAGTGGGGAAAAAATATTGTACATGTAGCTAGACATGCATTTCTCTTGAAAACAAAATATTCATAAAATTTGAGTTTTCCATAAATATCATGCAGTCAATTTTGCTAGAAATTAATATAAGCGGAAAAAGAAATGTTTCATTATACTCGTATCATTTAAAAAAAATAAGATTTCGAATTATATTTAAATATTTATATTGAAATTTAGATATAAAGCCAATAGATTTATCTTTTGTTCAATTAAAAGAAATGTTTGATTTTGATAACTAAAAATAGAGAAAAAAAAGACTCCAGTTTTAAAATGTTATACCTCAAAGTTTTGTAAATACACATATACATATATCAACTGGTAAAGTTGAAAAGAATCACAAACCACTAAGATTTTAATTTAATTTAAACGTAGTTACATGTGTAGTTGTTAAATTCAATATTGATTATTTTTCATTTTGGAAACGGACAAATCCCAAAATCTTTGTATGATAGGTCAAAACAAAGAGTATTATTCCTATACTCATAATCAATGTTAAAAATTCGAGCATCACTCACGTGTAGTTATCATGACCCTCCTTCTAATTTATTTACTTTCCTTTCCATCTTTAATGACATTCACCTGATTACATATAGTATAAGCGTAGTTTAATGATTAAATAAACTTTTGTCTTGATTATTGAATGAAAATTTCATCACTTTCTGCACCATCGTCGCAAACCACGGCCAAAATGTACGATCCTTTCCCATAGGAGAGAGCTGTACATGTAAACGGACTCGGGACCGTAGCTTGAGACGATGTTTCTGCACAGAGTTCATGAAAACATTCTTTCTTTTCAGGTTTGAAATGCAAAGGTTGGTCGCACGATTCTGACCAGTGGAGTCTATTAATTTAAGTATGACTAACTTTCGGTTAAGATTTCAATTATAGTTCTAATGTTGTATTATTGACCATGGCATTGCATAGCAACCCGGATATATACCGTGCACATTTGATTTGTATAATTTTGAGACTAGAGAGTTCCGATAATAAAATGAAGTAAAACGTGCTGAAGTCGAAGTCATTTATCAAGAGAATATATTGTTTGCATTATTATATGTTGCCAAGCGAGTAACCATACATATAACATGGTGGAGAATCTAAAGAAGAAGATTGTGAGTTAACATCTTATTAGACATTTCGTGAGTGTGTGACATGTACAGAAAAGCACTGGGGAAGGAACGACTGACATTTTGCCGCCATTTTCAGTCGAGGTGTGTATCATCGAAATTGATCGTCATGCACATATAATACATAACTTTTTACCACTGTACAATGGCTAACTATCAAGACGATACTAATCCTCCTGAAATTAGTCGTGTTCTACCATCTCTTGACGATTTGTGTAACACACCTGCACCTAACTCGCACATGTTTAGGGAGGACCCATTGAACCTAACGTATGACTGTCACCCACACCCGTTGGTGCATCAATCTACCCCATACGTGGAATTGACGAGGGCACCTGTACTTCTTTCGTCACCAATCATTCCCATCACCCTTTCAAAGTTTACTAGGTTTGCGCATGAAGATGGAGAGTAATTTTTATCGGACTTCAAAGCCGTTATGACTTTGCAGGGAATCACGCAGGATCATCTCAAAGTTTCTGCTTTTTCCCTATATTTAGCGGGACCAGCTTTTCTGTGGTTCGATTCTTTACCAGTCGTGACAAAATCATCCTGGCACCGCATTGAAGCAGAATTCAAACTCAAGTATGTGTCCTTTATTCTCCATATGAATGGCTCTCTCATAGCGGACACTGAAGCATTTAACAGCCTAAAACTGAAAACTACTGTTGAGGAGTTTTATTTCCACATACTAAAAGTAGGGAAAAAGCTCCAGAAGTCACCGCTGGATTTGATGAGAAAAAAGTTCATCGATGGGCTTCCGACAGAGCTACAATTTTTTGTTCGGGCAGGGAAGCCTACCAACATTGACGAAGCACTGCAGAGTGCTCGGGTAGGGGAGTCAGTCGGATATGGTAGCGCTGTGAGTAGATGCAATGCAATTTTAGCATCTCAACCCAGCTCATCTTTACAAGACCAAACTAATGATCTCACCGAAAAGATGGCATCCTTGACAGAAATGATGAAAAAGCCACCCCAACCTCCTCGTCAGCAGACTAGGCAGCAACGCAGTGAGGTGAACAGGATCATCTGTTTTAACTGCCATGGTCCAGGACACCGCCGAAGTGAATGTCAGTGGACGGGGGCGACACCCAGTAATCCAGAAGCACAATGTCAACTGCAGAGTGCTCGGGTAGGGGAGTCAGTCGGATATGGTAGCGCTGTGAGTAGATGCAATGCAATTTTAGCAACTCAACCCAGCTCATCTTTACAAGACCAAACTAATGATCTCACCGAAAAGATGGCATCCTTGACAGAAATGATGAAACAGCCACCCCAACCTCCTCGTCAGCAGACTAGGCAGCAACGCAGTGGGGTGAACATGATCATCTGTTTTAACTGCCATGGTCCAGGACACCGCCGAAGTGAATGTCAGTGGACGGGGGAGACACCCAGTAATCCAGAAGCACAATGTCAACTGTGCCAACAGTATGGACACATTGCGTCAGACTGTGCCTTGTTCCCTCGTTCGCACACGGAAAACCAGAGAGACTCGGGCGCCACCGGACGCGGGCAGCCTAAAAAGGGCAATTAAAGCGTCACCGGAGTCGATCTCCCAGTTGCAGTCGTATACCAGCTGTGAACGCGTGTGAATATTGTGACAAGCCGTGTACATGTGACTTTATTTCAACTGATAGTGACAGTTCCTCGCGCTGCAGTGCACATGTAACTGATATTGACAGTTGTGATACTGATATTGACTAGTGTACCTGCAGACAATTTGCGTGAGTCTTGCAAGCCGTGTGCATGTGACTTTACTTCCACTGATAGTGACAGTGTTTTAGCAATGGCAAATTGTATTCACAATGATGTTCACAATAATTTATCAACTTGTACTGATACAGACAGTACTGATATTGTCAGTGATGAATGTATAAATGTTAGGCATGATGTTTCAAAGCTTATGTACATGCCAGTGTCAGTGAAACATGTAAAAATTTCTGCTTCGTTAGACAGCAGTAGTACAATCAATATTATGTCATATGCATTGTATAGTTCACTGCCAAAGAAATCTTGTACCCCATTACTTACCTGTTGTAAGGATAATGAGATTGTTGTTGCTAGTGGTCAGAGAGTTGACATAGTGGGTACTTCATGTGTGAAACTTAGAGTTCCCTCTGGGAAGCATTCAGTTCTTGTTTATGTACTTAGACATACCTCACATCCTTTGATTCTAAGTACAGAATATTTAAGATCTCATAAAATAGTATTGGATTTTGGAAATTGTTCTGTGCAGTTTAAAAACTGTAATCTGAAGTGTGGTGCTTATGTTGAATTACCACCTAACAAAGAGAGTATTGTACAAGTTCGAGTACCTAGATCTGTTTTTGTTGGTACTCAAGGTATTTGTATGACATCAAACAAAGCTTTGAAATTAGGATTGTTGGTTGCTAGAGCAATTGTTACTGTGTTATATAATCATGTACTTTGTTTGAAAGTTTGTAATACTACTACTTCTTGTATTATGTTGAAGAAAGGAGACCTTTTAGCCAAACTGTCACCGTTAGATGACTCATGTCATGTTATCCCATTACAGGGTAGTAGACAAGCTTATGACCAATGTAACAATGTAGATATCAAGTTTAATGCAGTTCAGACATTTATGTCAAATTTTGATTTAGACAAACAGTGTTCACATTTGTCCGATTCTCAGATATCTCAATTGTCACAAACACTTTATGAACACAAAAATTTGTTTGTTACAAAAGAAAATCTCCAAGTTTAGGGTTCACCACACTGGTCCAACACAATATCCATCTTAAACCAGACTCTAAACCTAAACATCAACGTCCATATCGGTTAAACCCAGACAAGAAGGAAGTGTTGCGTCATCACTTACAGGAGCTCTTACATCAAGGTATCATTGCACCTGTAGAAGCTGATGAAAATGTTCCCATCACTAGCCCTATCGTGCTCGTAAGCAAACGTAAGAAACAAAAAGCGGATGTTCACCCTGGTTCCAAAGAGTCAAGTTTGTCTATGTATCGTTTCTGCGGCGACTTCCGTTATTTAAACTCCCAGTCCCAACATTTTAGATAAACTATACCTGACTTACAGGAGTTGGCAGAATCCTTTACCCATCGTATACCAAACTTCATATCATCTATTGACTTGAGCTCTGGATTCTTTCAGATGGGCATAGCTCCAGAATCTTCCAAATATACAGCATTTAACACCTGTTTTGGCACCTATAAATTCCTTCGCTTACCAATGGGACTCGGCACAGCGCCAAATTCATTTCAGCTCTTGATGGACAAAGTTTTACATGGACTTACATTTCGTCCAGCATTATGTTATCTTGATGATATGATTATATGTTCTGATACCTTTGAATCACATTTAAAGGACCTTACAGAGCTGTTTGACCGATTCCGACAGGCTGGCCTTAAACTTAATCCCAGCAAGTGTACATTTGCACAAAGGAAGTGTTTTTTCCTTGGACATGTGATCTCCAAAGATGGTCTGTCCCCTCCGCCAGATAGGGTAGATGCCATCCAGGAATACCCAGCACCATCATCTGTGTCATCACTTTGACGTTTCTTGGGCATGGTGGGCTGGTTTCGGAAGTATATTCCAAATTTTTCCTCGATTGCCGATCCACTTTTCTTCCTTCTCAAGAAGGGTGTGTATTTCCGGTTGACCGCACAGCATGAGGTATCGTTTCAAGAACTAAAGAAGCAAAGTTCGACCTCCCCAGTACTTGCATACCCTCGTTTTGATCTGCAGTTTCGCATTGCTGTAGATACATCAAGTCGGGGCATTGGGTTCATGCTGTACCAAATTCATCCAGGAGAGGATAACTCGGAAACTCCACATGTCGTACATTATGGTTCCAAAGGACTGTCCAAATGGCAGCGTTCTTATGGACCAACAAAGTTGGAACTCTTGGGAATGACATATGCTGTTTTGGAATGTGCGTCATACATCAGAGGAACCCATTTCATTGAGGAATGTGACCACCAAGCTCTGAAACCCCTGTACCAGAAGAAACTCAAGGGTGCCATTTATAAGCGCTGGTTAGCCATTTTACAGGAGTTTAATTTTGACATTATTTACAAGCCAGCGAAGGAAATGTGTGTACCTGATTCATTGTCTCGTGACTTACCAGGTAACAGTGACACCAGTTTTGACAGTCCAGACCAGGAAGATCTCTTCTTTCCCTACATTAAAGAGGAAACTGGACAAATTCATTTTCCATGTGGGAAACACCTGACTCACCATTTGATCAACACTGGTCACAAGGAGCTTAATCATCTCAGACTGGATACAAAACCTCATCTAGACAATGGATATGATGCAGATACTGATGAGCCAACTGCAAGCATATTTCCGCAACCACATAAGAAATCTCTGGATTTCCCTTCATGGAGGAAATATTCCAATGGAAAGCCATTTCCTAAATCACCATTGGAAAAACCAATCAAAGTTGACCATGTAATGAGTGCATGTGATAGTGACACTGTTATTCACAATACCAACAAAAGTGATATTGACACTGTTGTAAGTGAAACTAATGGACACTCAAATGTTTGTGCACCTTTGATCTGCAACAACAAACTTGGTGATAGTGATACTTGTACTCTTGATTATCCTAAAAGTGCGAATGACCATCACAATGATACTGTGCTTTATGATAAAACAAGTAAAATTGACACTTCTACTGACCATCATACTGACACTGTGCTTCATGATAATTTTAGTGCTACTGACGCTTCTACTCATGTTCACAAAATTAGTGCTAGTGATGTAAATTCTGACACTGTGATTCAGGAATCAAGGAATACTGATGCTACAAGTGATAATAACCATGGATACCAGGACCTTGTTAAATCTGATACTGTACTTGACGATAGTGTGACTGACAGATACAATGCTGATACCGTGGTTGAGAATGAGACCTCGGACAGAATACCAGACAAACCTGTTCAGGAAAGCGCACTGGAGCTACTTACCAAAACAGACCTTTCTCTGTCCAGCATTGCCATGTTACAGAAATCAGATCCTGATTTGAGACTTATTCTAGATTATTTGCAGCAAGACAAACTACCACTTTCACAGAAAGCTGCGCGAAAAATTATTCTAGAAGCCCCAGATTACCTAGTGACCGATGGTGTTTTATTTCACTCGCGTATAGCCAAAGCAAAGCGTACCAAGGGCCTTAACAACTATCAACTTGTCGTTCCACAGGCTCTTATCAAAACAGTTCTAGAGTTGTACCACGAGTCACCTATGGGAGCTCATGGTGGCATTAATGACACCCTGGATCGCATCAAAGAACATTATTATTTTTCCAAGATATCCATCATAAGTTATTTTGTGAAATCTTGCAATATTTGCCAAAGTCGGAAAATGACCCAAGCAAAGACAAAGGCAAATATAGTGTCTTTTCCTACTCCAGGTAAACCCTTTGATGTGTGGCAAATTGATCTACAAGGACCACTGCCTGTGTCGTATAAGGGGAATACATACATATTTACTGCTACTTGTATGTTCAGCAAATTTTTGTTTGCTGTACCCATCCCAGCTAAGGACGCTATTACTGTGTCTTCTGCCTTGTATCAGCTCTTTACTACATTTGGTGGATGCGACACCATACTCAGTGATCAAGGGACTGAATTTACTGCACAGGTAACAACAGAAGTTTGCAGAATGCTAGGCATATCTCAACAATTTACTCCTAGTTTTGCACACCACTGTCTTGGTGCATGTGAAAGAATGCACAGAACACTAGAAGAACGACTTACTCCGTATATGGACAAACAGAGACGAAACTGGGACGAGAAGCTCTCATCCATTGTGTTTGCCATTAATCAGAGCATAAATTCTACTCTAGGATATTCCCCATTTGAGATAGTGCTTGGATACAGACCACGGTTTCCCCTGTCACCAGTGACCCTTAATTCTGACCTTCATACTTTACCGAAGGGATGTCAGGAGTACATGGATGCTTTTCTTGACAAACTCCATACGATCCGCACAGAAGTACGGAACAACATTGAGGCTAATAAGGATACTATGGTTACAAGAGCAAACCAAAACTCTCATCCTTTACACCTCATGAAAGGTGATTATGTTTACCTGTCAATTCCTGCAGTAGGTCCTGCACAGAAGCTGCAAGCCAAGTTCTCTGGACCTCATATAGTGCATCAAGTTTGCTCGGACTCTCGTGTATTACTCTTAGATCAGAACACTGGGAAAGTTTTTAGTGAACCCATTCATGTGAACAGATTAAAGATGGCTTATGTTCGTGCACCATCACCACAGCCCTATCTACTTGGCCCGGTTATAACTCGCACGACAGTCTCGCCTGCTTGTACTGATCAACAGACACAGACAGACACTCATACCAGACCGGATTCCAACCAAACACCAGACCTCCAGAATCCCATGGTACGTACCCCAGGTGATGACCCTTTGACCCAGACTTCTCAGGGAGGAAACCTGGACATGAACACTACACGTAAAGATGGTTCAGGGAAGCGTGAACCTAATGTATCTGTGTTACCCGAACAAGTGCGGCCTCGCCGCATGTGTAAGAAGCCTCTTCGCTATAGAGACTCTGACCATCGAGATCCTCTTTCAGTCGAAGTTAGTTCAATGTCGGACACTGGAATACATTACAAGGTTAAGCGAGTGCTAGGACAAAGAGGATCGGGTAATTCCAAGGAGTTCCTAGTGCATTTCTCGGGGGAACCAGCTCAGAATTCTATGTGGTTACCTTGGGATGCATTGAACACTAAGACACAAAAATTAATCAAACAAAAACCTCCCCCAATGTTAAAGTAATTTTTTTATACTACAATTGAGTTGTGTTTCTTTCATATACTGGTATTTAAAATTGCTGTGGATGCATTACTGTACATGTACTACATTTGTCTTGAGGATGTAATGAATTGTATGACATGGTAATTCACCTGAAATTAGTCAGTTGATGTCAACATAGTAATTAATAACATGTGCTGCATATTATTTGATGATGATATTAATTTCTTTTTTATTGTAATTTTTTTTAGAGGAGATACCTATTGTCATGTATTTTTTTTTTAAATTTTCGATAATATTTTTGCATACATTTACATGTGACCACTTTGTTTGAGGTCTGCTTTATTGTGGATTTATCACTGAAATGGCATGATATTACTTGTAAGTTGTATAATGATGTACATTCAGTAAATGTATACTTTAGTCACTTAGGCTCAATAATGTTGTATGAGTTTCACACCATGACTCGTGTATGCATAGATTGATGCTTGAAAGAGGTATTGTTCATGTCATTGATGTCATATCAGTTTTGACTGAGTTATCACTTTACTAGAATAGTCTTGAATTCAGCTTGTAGGATCATGAATCTTGTGTACTTTTGGTGTGTGTGACTGTATCATTTATCATCTACAATATACTTACATATGCTTTGTGATATATGGAAATACATTATGGTCATTGTATATGTATGTTATACCCGGACTGCTTTGTCAATCTCATGGTTCTTATAAAATTGAACAATTTTATTTTTGTGGGGGGATGTTGTATTATTGACCATGGCATTGCATAGCAATCCGGATATATGACCGTGCACATTTGAGTTGTATAATTTTGAGACTAGAGAGTTCCGATAATAAAATGAAGTAAAACGTGCTTGAAGTCGGTAGAGTCTATAACTTAACCCAGTCAATCGTAACTACTCGGCCATTTCCGTGCACGATAAATAATATTTCTCTTTCGGAAAATGGCCGAGTAGTTACGAATGTTAACCCAGTCAGTGCATCCGGAAAAATAAATTCCGGATCGACTTTAATGGTTACAATTCAGTACCTGAACCCGATGTATTTATGTAAATAACAAAGTAAATACTTCAATGATCTATGCGAATATTGAAAATTCTGATTAATAATTTGTTGTACACGCAAGCTGGTGTATTTAATCTCTTATTTAATCTGGCGTTTTTGTTAATATTGACTTGATGTTTCTACTTTCAGTTCATACAATACTGTCCTGTTTAAGTATACATGTAATTTATATGGATTCCTATCGGAACTTTTGAACAGTTACTGAGTTAAATCACATCTGAAATTATTACAAAAGTTAATATTTTGATTTTCAAATCAAAGTACTGAAAGGACTGATACGAGTTGATGGTTGTCCAAGCTGATCTAGCTAATGTATGATGAAAAAATGAAAGTCTTGTCCAGTTCGGGGCAACATACGCTATTAATTGCTTGCAATAGCAGACTTTCTAGTTTTTGTTTGATGTGTTAATCAGTGCAATCGATTACTTTCCACAAATTAGTAAAACCACAATTATTATATATTATTTATTCATAGCTTAACCGTTAACCTTCCCATCCTTTACACACAGTTTATAAACAATACAGGAATGTAATTATGGAAATATAAATCACATCGTCAGATAAAGCAATAACTTTTCAAACAAATTTTCAATAAGACTAACATAATCTCAGCAAGATTTGTAGAGACTAAAAAATTTGGTCTGGAGATGTCAATATACATTTATTGACTGAGTTCGAGGGCAACATGCATTTTGTCGGACCCAAGAACCAAACTGTCTGCCTGAGGCCATTAGGCCAAAGGCAGACAGTTTGGTTCGAGGGTCCAACAAAACGCATTTTGCCCGAGATCTCTGTCAATAAATGTTTTGTTATACCTTTCATTTCATTTTTTTTTTGACATACATGTATTCTAAACTATATTCAGTGATGTAACATCAAGTCTGTCACTGTTTAATACCAACGAATGAAAATGAGATTTAAAATTGGATAATTTATATTCCATTTTTAAAATTATTAATCTACTGAAATCAATATCTGCCCATCTTAATTATAATGTCACATGGTCACTTTGTTGCAATGGAAAAAATAAGAACAAAGTAAACTATAAATCAATAACAGTACTGAATAACACAGTACAAAAGTATCAATTTATGTATAAACATAACTTGATAATAAAAGCATAACTAAGTCACTACAACATAAATGTAACTTCCATAACTTAATTATGATGCAAAATATTCAAGGCATGATACAATATAATGCAGTTATAATATTACAAAATCATAACAGGGTTACCCTGGAACACACATCACTTCATAACATAACCCGTCACTTGATAACCATTCATTAAGTATAATAATTAGGTAACTAAATATTATATTACTGCATAAAATTGACAATTCATTTTATAATGAAACCCAATAAATACAGAAACTAAATCCAGTCATTAGCTAAAATGAACCAGTCACTACACTACATAACTCAGTCACTGCACTACATAAACTAGTCTCTACACTACAAAAAACTGTCACTACACAACATAACCAAGTCACTACACAACATAACCCAGTCACTACAAAACAAATCCCAGTCACTACACATAACCCAGTCACTACACAACACAGGCCTTTAGATCGCTTAGAAAAAAAAATTGAGGTGTTGAAAAAAAAATAAAATATTTTTTTTTACACACACAATTTTTTTTAAGCGATCCAAAGGCCTGTGCTACACAACACATCACAGTCACTGCGCAACATAACCCAGTCACTACACTACATATCCCAGTCACTACACAACATAACCCAGTCACTACATAACATATCCCAGCCACTACACTACATATCCCAGTCACTGCACAACATAACCCAGTCACAACACTACATATCCCAGCCACTACACAACATAACCCAGTCACTACACAACATATCCCAGTCACTACACTACATAATCCAGTCACTACACAACATATACCAGTCACTACACTACATATCCCAGTCACTACAATACATAACCCAGTCACTACACAAAATATCCCAGTCACTAGACAACATTACCTAGTCACTGCAAAACATAAAATAGTCACTACACTACAATAATCAAGTCTCTGCACAACATATCCCAGTCACTACACAACATAACCTAGTCACTACACTACATATCCCAGTCACTAGACAACATATCCCAGTCACTACACAACATAAAACAGTCACTACACTACATAACCCATTCACTGCACAACATAACCCAGTCACTACACAACATATCCCAGCCACTACACTACATATCCCAGTCACTGCGCAATATAACCCAGTCACTACACTACATATCCCGGTCACGGCACAACATAACCCAGTCACAACACTACATATCCCAGTCACTACACAACATAACCCAGTCACTACAATACATAACCCAGTCACTACACAACATATCCCAGTCACTACACTACATAATCCAGTCACTTCACAACATATACCAGTCACTACACTACATATCCCAGTCACTACAATACATAACCCAGTCACAACAATACATAACCCAGTCACTACAATACATAACCCAGTCACTACACAACATATCCCAGTCACTAAACAACATACCCCAGTCACTGCACAAAATAAAACGGTCACTACACTACATAACCCAGTCACTGAACAACATATCCCAGTCACTACACAACATAACCTAGTCACTACACTACATATCCCAGTCACTAGACAACATATCCCAGTCACTACACAACATAACCCAGTCACTACACAACATAACCCAGTCACTGCACAGCATATCCCAGTCACTACACAACATAACCTAGTCACTACACTACATATCCCAGTCACTAGACAACATATCCCAGTCACTGCACAGCATATCCCAGTCACTACACTACATAACCCAGTCACTGCACAACATATCCCAGTCACTACACAACATTACTTAGTCACTGCACTACATATCCCAGTCACTACACAACATAACCGAGTCACTACACAACATAACCCAGTCACTACACAACATATCCCAGTCACTACACTACATAATCCAGTCACTGCACAACATAAGCCAGTGACTACACTACATATCCCAGTCACTACACAACATAACCCAGTCACTACACTACATTTCCCAGTCACTGCACAACATATCCCAGTCACTACACAACATTACCTAGTCACTACACTATATATCCCAGTCACTACACAACATAACCCAGTCACTACACAACATATCCCAGTCACTGCACTACATAATCCAGTCACTGCGCAACATAACCAAGTCACTACACTACATATCCCAGTCACTACACAACATAACCCAGACACTACACAACATAACCCAGTCACTACACAACATAACCCAGTCAATACACAACATATCCTAGTCACTGCACTACATAATCCAGTCACTGCGCAACATAACCCAGTCACTACACTACATAACCCAGTCACTACACAACATAACCCAGTCACTACACAACATATCCCAGTCACTGTGCAACATAACCCAGTCAATACACAACACATCCCAGTCACTACACTACATAACCCAATCACAACACAACATAATCCATTCATTTAACTACATAATCCAGTCACTTCACAACACAATCCAGTCACTACACATCATACTGCAACATTTATCACATATGAACTAACAAAAAAACCAAATACTGGTTTGTTGTATGGCATAATAAGTTTGTATGGCATAATAAGTTTTTGGACTGAACAGTAACTTATAGATGGAAATCCTTTACTGAACACCCTGTTGATGAACATCTTGCATCAGCCTCTTCATAAGACAGTCCTGTTTTATTACAGATCAGATAAACCATTGCTTCTTTCAGTGGAATGAATGAGAAATATATATAGTGAACTGCCATTCTGAAAAAAGAAAAATAATGCATGCTTACATATATCCTAATGGGTATAGGGAGTACATTCATAAATTGTTATGCTGCTTTTTAAACATGTAATAGATCTGGTAAAAAAAAATAAAAATTATTGAGTATACATACAGTGGACTATCTATAAGGATACTTTCCAATTCTTCATTTTCAAGAGTTTGGAAGGTTCTATATCGAGTGAAAATGGATCTGGAAAATTATTTAAAATTTTATATAGACCTACAACTGAACTAATCTAAGCTAAATTTGATATAAAGCATTCAAGGATGCATGAAGTTCATTTTTTTTTTTCAAATTAGAATCCATGTACCATCTCCTTTTTAAGGGGGGATAATAAATATTAAGTGAAATGGACATCTTTCAAAAAAATCTTCATTAAAAAACCACTGAGTTGGAAAAGATAAAATTTGCATTATGAAAGCTTCATTACATAGTGTAAATTTTGTTTTTTTCAAACAATTTCCACCAGTGGTAGGATGGGGCCATCATAGTTTTATGAAATGTCTTCTTAGTGTATATTGAATTTTGTGACCCAGGTGAGTCTTGTGACCCATAGGCCTGCTGTTTGTTCATGCATGTTATAATTTTCTAAGTTAAATGTATAAATCATCATATCATTAACTTGTAATATATGTAAACAGCTAATCTACTAAAAGTATATGATAAAAAAATCTGAGAAAGGTTTTACAATATGTAAACATATTATCTTTTGATTGCATGACTTTCTTTTTAACTTGTGAAACAATTTTATTTCAAAGTCATGTGACATCACTGAAATGATATAAATTGGGAAAACTGAAGAAAAATATCACTCAGAGAGCAAAATGAATTGTTCAAGGTACATGTGCATACTTTTTTCCCAGATTTTCTTATGATTCTGAACAGTCATGCAAATTTCAGCAAATAAAACTAATCAGGTATTTATGTATCTCATAAACAAATTGCTTCTCTCTCATTAATTATTGACAGTACAAAAACACACTAATAAGACATTACTCCTTAAAAGTTTCATCTTCTGTATTGATGGTTAAAAAATGTCCTTTAGAACTATGAGATTCATAATCATATATGAATAACAATAGAAAACTATGCAGGAAAAAATGCAACATCATGCTCTTTTAAAGGGAATCTCTACCTTCCCCTAACATCAGGATATAAAAAAGAAGTTCTTTTTTTCTTCTGAAATAAACTTTAATAAATATTCATATATTCAAACGACATGTTTTCCTCATGAATATCAGCATAACAAGAAAACATAAGGTCACTTTCTTTGAATTGCAAAACAAGTTACCTATTAATTAGGTAGTTGATATAAAATGGGTTTCACAATTAATAACGCACACATTAAACTTGCAACAAATCAGAACATATGCTGTGCATCTGATTATAATATAATTGTTTGTATGTGCATATGATTTTACTTTAACAAAAATTCATGATTTATAAAAACTGAAACTTTAAAAATACCTGTACCTTTTTTGGATGTTTTCTTAGATCATATGAGAGGGTAGGGCAATCCTTGAAAAATAAGAATATTTAAATATTAAATATGCATTATTTAGTGTAATAATTAAATTAATTTTGTAGAGTTGCGCAAGCATGCATAATTATGAAACACTTAAGTGAACTAAAAATCTGTGAGCCTATGCTCACTAGTAATACCCCTGCTCTGATGTGAATATACAATAACATATTAATAAACATTACATGTACATGTATATGCATGGAAAAATAGGAATTTGACATCAGATTCAAATAAAAATAAATCCGACCATAGTGCATGCCTCAACAAAGTATGTACTAAAATTTCGAACATCTGTTAAGTGTTATTGCTGAGAAAACTAGCTGCGATGAAAATTTGTTAATTTATGATAGCATGCCTCACAAAAAGATTCCTATGATCCTCTGCTGGTGGAAACGAGACAAAGAACCGAGGTTGACATTCTAATTCACCTGTACCGTCATTTAAATCTTTCTTCACGCTTGGCACAAACTTCCTACTTGGTTGATCTTGATCCTTCACCTTTTGCATAATTTAAAAGAAAATGTGAATGAATTACTTCATAAACCCAAATCTGATACAAAACACATGTACATGCATGTATGTAATTTTGTAACCAATGATCATTATATGTATATTACCTTGAAATTCAAAAATTTCACTACATGACGGATTTTTATCCTTACAGGGCATCCTCTTGGTGTTCTGTACTAATCGGCGCTTATGTTTGAAGATATGGTCAGACTATAAAGACAAACTAGATTAGATATGTAGGTTAACTTACATTATAATTATGTAATTTTATGTATACAATGATATATTATATCAAG